>NC_083403.1:144058508-144360114 GCF_020745735.1 Hemiscyllium ocellatum | reverse complement strand
GGTGAAGCAATAGAGACATCTCCAATCTCTTCCAAACAGTCTGGCAGCAAATCATCTCCAGCTGTTAAAACCCATGAAGATGATAAACCTTTGGAGATTAGTACTCTGTCTGAGAAGAAGGTAGATCCTGACCTGACTCCTTCAATGCTGCAGCAAGATAATCAAACTCCAGAAGTCAGCTCTGTTGTTTCCCAAGAGGGTAAAGCCTTGGTGAAATTAGACCAAAACCAGTCCAAGTTGCAAAGTTCAGAAACATCTGAAAATAAAAAGCCTGAGGCTGTTGATTCACTGGAAAGCAAGATCCCTGAATCTTTCAAGAAAGAGCAAGTTCTCAAATCTTCTGAAGAAATGGAAGCTATTGCAGAGGGTCTTAAAAGGAAGTCTACCAGTGAAGAAGACTCTCTGCGCAGTCCTGAGAAAAGGCCCCGCATTGTGGACCACCAGTTATTTCGGACCCCACCTAAGGACTTTCCCAAAGACAAAGATGAGCCACGTGAACTCAAAGTGCCACCTCTTAAGGTACTTGATATCTTGCTGCTTACCTAATCCAGGTTTCATTCCAGGTGCGACCGACAATGGCTAGGATTCTGTTGGGTCAATGGGTACGATCAGCCATCAGTCAAAGAACCAATGAGGAGTTATTCTGTGCACAGGCTTGATGTGGCCACCATCAGTCCTTCAGCACAATTGGGGTCCTTGATGACTGACCTCTGCTCAGATCCATTCAGAGCTGCCAGCTCCTTCAGGTATCAGGTCCCTGCTTCAGACACAGACTTCCTGACAGGAATAGACTGACATTCCTACCTTCCTCATCCACAGGGGAGTTGTTCATTTAACCCCTGAGCTGCCAGTAAATTGGAGTGGGCTCAGGGATAATAGCTGAAAAATGTGGTGCTGGAAAAACACAGCAGGCCAGGCAGCATCCGAGGAGCAGGAAAATCGACGTTTCGGGCGTTTCAGGAATCACGCCAATCCGAAATGTCGATTATCCTGCTCCTCGGATGCTGCCTGGCCTGCTGTGTTTTTCCAGCACCACATTTTTCAACTCTGGTCTCCAGCATCTGCAGTCCTCACTTTCTCCTCAGGGATAATTTATTAATAATGCAATTGTGGGCGGCACCGTGGCTCAGTGGTTAGCACTGCTGCCTCACAGTGCCAGGAACCCCAGTTCAATTCCCTCGTCAGGTGACTGTCTGTGTGGAGTTTGCACATTCTCCCCGTGTCTGCATGGGTTTCCTCCGTGTGCAGGTTAGGTGAATTGGCCGATTAAATTGCCCATAGTGTTAGGTGCATTAATCAGGGGTAAATATTGGGTAGGGGAATGGGGCTAGGTGGGTTACTCTTTGGAGGGTTGGTGTGGACTTGTTGGGCTGAAGGGCCTCTTTCCACTCTGTAGGTAATCTAACCTAACCTGATACCACCTCCCCACCCTACATCAGCAGCTGGAATGCCCACACTGGTCCTCCACTTAATGGAAAAGGATTGGCCATTGCAGACCTGGTGCAGTGGCCTTCCCATGATTAGGTGGTGATAGCAGCATGTTTCCTTGTTTCCCACTACATCGGGACTGCATTCAGACCAGGCCACTGTTAGAGAGAGAGAGAGACTCTTGGTCTGCGTATTATCACTTAAACTGTGGTTTCATTTGGAAAATATATATTTCTTGATGAGTCTGACATTGATGTTAGGACATAATGATTAAAAGGAGATGGTGAAACTGTAATATATGGAAATATTAATACCGGGAAAGAAAATTTGTATGGAAAAATAGAATGATTGATTTATTGTCATGTGACTGAAGTACAGTGCAAAGCTATGTTTACAACCAGTACAGGCTGATCACAGTAAGCAGGGATAGATGGATTACAATGGGTTAGAGAGAGGCATGCAGGTTACATTGCACGGGGCGTACACTCGGCACAATCAGTGTTAGATTGGTACTATTTGAGGCTAGAGAGTCCATTCATCAGTCTAATAACGGCAGGGAGAAAGTTATTCCTGAACCTGCTGGTACATGTGTTCAGGTTTCTGTGTGTTATGCCTGATGGAGGAGGTTGTAGGAGATCATTACCGGGGTGGGAGGGGTCTTTGATGATGTTGGCAGCTTTTCTGTGGCAGTGAGCTGTGTAAATGGAGTCCATGGATGGGAGGGTAGCATCTGGGATGTTTTGGACTGGGCACACAACCCTCTGTAGTCTCCTCTGGTCCTTGGCAGAGCAGTTGCCGTACCAGGCTGTTATGCACCCGGACAGTATGGTGAGAGACCTTACCAACATGCCGCATATCGTGAGGAAGGAGAGGTGATGTTGTGCCTTCTTGACCATTGTATCTATGTGGGAAATCCAGGACAGATCGTTGGTTATCGTCACTCCAAAGAACTTGTTGCTGTCCACCATCTCAACCTCAGCTGCATTGATGTAGATCAGGGAGTGTTCTCCTTCTGTCTTCCTGAAGTCAATGATCAGTTCTTTAGTTTTGCTGACATTGAGAGAGAGGTTGTTCTCAGTCTACCACGTCACCAAGCTCTCTATCTCCTTTCTGTATTCTGACTTATCGTTGTTAGATATCCCTCCTGCCATGATGGTACCATCAGCAAACTTGTAGATGGTGTTCATTTGGATTTTGGCAACACAGTGGTGAGTGTACAGGGAGTACAGTAGGGGGCTGAGGATGCATCCTTGGGGGAGCTCTGGTGTTGAGGTTTATCGTGGAGGAGGTGCAGTTGTCTATCTTCACTGACTGCGGAGTGTGGGTCAGGAACCTGTGGTTCCAGTTACAGAGGCAAGAGCAGAGACCTAGGTCATGGAGTTTTGAGATTAGTCTGGAGGGGAGAATGGTATTGAAGGCGGAGCTGTAATTGATGAGCAGGAATCTGATGGAGGTGTCCATGTTGCGCAGATGTTCCAGGGATGAGTGCAGGCCAAGAACATGGAGTCACTGTGGAGTTGTTATGTCAGTCGGCAAATTGTAGGGTATCGAGGCAGGCTGGGAGACTGGAGCTGATGTGGGTCATGACCAGCCTCTCAAAGCACTTCATGATTATGGAGGTCAGAGCCACTGGGCATGAGTCACTACAGCACATTACATGTGCTTTCTCAGATACGGGAACACTCATGGTCCTCTTGAAGCAGGTGATTTGTAGGAGGGAGAGATTGAAGTTATTGGCAGTTCGTCAGCACAGGATCTGAGTGCTTGGCCAGGGACGCTGTCTGGGCCAGTTGCTTTCCTTGGGTTGTCTCTCAGGAAGATCGATCTGATGTCTGCAGCGGTGACCGAGGGAAGAGGTGCCCTGGGGCTCTCTGGGTAGGCATCACTGTGCCACTGGCATTCTGCTCGAACTGAGCATTGAGCTCATCAAGGGGGGATGTGGGTTTGTCTGCTATCTTGCTCTGCTTCATTTTATATCCGGTAATGTTGTTTAGACCTTGTACCAAGCAGTGGATGTCTGTTTGATGGGTTTGGACCTCTAACTTGGTCTGGTATTGCCTTTTGATATCCCTGATGGCTTTGGTGCAACTTAGAAATAGATCATTCTGCCTGTGTTATCTCTCCTGGGTTTTCTGAAAATCTCACCCAATTTGCCCCACATACCTGTTGTTACACCAATGCCGAGTGAGCCTTCGTTTCCAATATGTATCCAGTTTTCTTTTGGAAGTTATTGTTAAACATGCTACCACAGCATGCTATCGGTTTAAACAACTCACTGGGTGAAACTCCCTCAGATTTGGCTTCGCGACTTTGTTTTTCTACTCTGCATCTCTATTTATAAATCCTTGAATGGAAAGGTACTGCAATGTCACATTATAATTAGTTTCACAGAGACAAATAAACTCAGACCCTCTCTAATTTCCTACTTTGCATGTTATGAGAGGTCAATCAGGAACTATGTACTTTCACTTTGGTTCGGAGTTTCAGTGAAGGACTTTGGTTGAAAAGACCACGTACCAGTTTAACACCAGTTAAAATCCAGGCAGCAGGATTCTGTGTTTGACTGGCCGGTGTGTGGTCACAGGAGGCCAGGCTGTCTGGGGTTCTCCCATTGGAATGAGCCCCCCTATGAAGAAGGCAGCCTCCGTCACTTTTCCAGTCAAGGCCTGGTGCCACTCTGCCACACAGACCTCAAACATAATGGCACGGCAGGAAGTGGCCACTTAAGAGCATCGATTGCCATAAGGGCAGGTGGGCTGTCTTGGAGCTTGCCTGTTGGCCTGGTAAATCAAGGAAAACAGGCATCAGGAAGGGCACCCAATGTGATTTACAAAGTCCTTGAAATACCCACTGGAGACTGTGAAATTCTGCTCATTGTTCCTGCCTGTAATTAGCATCAGGGTAGACAGGCAGGAGGCTGGAAGAACACAGTAAGCCAGGCAGCATCAGAAGGTAGAGAAGTGGGCATTTCGGGTGTAATCCTTTTTCAGACTTGACCCCCACCCACCCCTTTATCTGCAGCTCCCGTTACATCCCCCCTAGTCCTGAAAAAGGGTTACACCCAAAATGTCAACTTCTTCACCTCCTGAAGCTGCCTGGCTTGCTGTGTTCCCCCAGCTTCCTGCCTGTCTATCTTAGATTCCAGCATCTACAGTTCTTTTGTCTGTAATTAGCATAAAGCTCAATATACATATGATCGTTGTTTTAATTCTCTTTCTTTTAAATTCCTTCTAGATTCCAGTCTCAAGAATCAGACCTGTGCCCACCCAATCTAGTCAGGTCTCTCCAAGGGCCACTTTCCCACAGCTCGTCATTAGTCCCGGGAGAACTGGAGCCAGGACTCTTGCGGACATCAAAGCTAAAGCTCAACTTGCCAAGGCACAGCGGGCACAGCGGGCAGCAGCTGCAGGTGGAACAGTTCCAGGTCCAGGTCCAGGGGGAGGGAGTGGAGGGGGTGGAGGGACTGCAGTCACTAGAACCTCAGGACAGGGGAACACATTGGATATGGACAGAATTGGAGGCAGGAGAGGTGTTGGAGGGTCCTTGTTTGATAATTCAGGACAACAATCTAGAACATGTCCAGAGGCTTCAAGCACGGTCCCAACCCGTATGGATACGAGAACACAATTACAGCAAGCCCCCATGGCGCAGTCCTTACCTGCAATTAGCAGTGCAGACCCCAGCAAATCTTCAACCACAATGACAACACCAGCATTAACATTATCATCGAATGCACATATACTACCGTCTGTGACTTCACTGTCATCCTCACAGACCTGCCCAGTGACCACAAACAATACAGCAACAAAAGCCACTCCCTCTCCATTACAGACAGAAACTACAACCCAGACTCGCAGTACAGCATTGACAGAGGTTTTGAAACCAGGACTTGTTTTCAGAGATTCTGCATATGCAAAGGCAACAATTCAAAGCTCAGGAAATTTTCCCGTGCACAATCTCGCTGGTGAAGTGAGTACTCAGCCTTTGACAGACTGTAACATTAGAGCGCTGGATGTAGACAGAAAGCTGCCTGCTGAGACTCAGCTGCTCTCCTCTTCACAGAGGGGCCAGCAGGATCCAGCTTCTGCCACTGTCTTGGTCACAGCAGCTAGTTCTACTTCGGTGGCAGCTGGAGATAAAGCTGGCAGTACAGAAGCAGCCTCGCCAGTGTCTAAGGCAATGACATATGTAGAAAGTTCTGTAACTACACCTGCTATATCTCCACCTTTACCTTGCACTTCACCTGATGTACCTCGCCTTAAAGCACCAGGACCTGTTTGTGGAACCATGCCGAAAATGAGTTCCTCCATCCCTGCAAATAATCCATTGGTTACTCAGTTACTGCAGGGGAAGGAAGTGCCACTAGAGCAATTCCTGCCGAAGCCTCTAACCAAAGCAGAGATGAAGCATGTGTATCAGTTTCCAAAAACTTCACTTGATGAGAAAATAAAGCCATCGCCTGATGGTACCCTGGTAGTATCAGTGACTATGGCAAGTGCCACCACTGTGATTCAGGACTCTGGTGAGGTACCTACTGACCTAATCAAAGGAAGACAATCTCAGGCAGTACCAGAGCAAGTTGTTGGATCGATTGATCAGCAGAGACAGCAGGAGCTGTTTGAACAGGCTGCAAAACAGAGTTCTACCAGTGACAAACAGCAGAGCAGAGCCACTGATTCAGGCTGCACTCAGTCCGAAACACTCAGCAGCAGAACCTCAGAGAGGACACTACCAGCTAGACTGAGTAATGTGCAGAGTCAAACCTTAGTTCCAGTGCCTTTACAACATGATGGCAACCATTCAGCGTTCCCTTCCACAGAGGCTTCAGTTGGTCAAAGATCGAGGTTTGGTTTGATGGGGACAAAGTCTGCCCTTAAGCCAGCTGTATCTGGTCACTACCTTCTGAACACAGCGACATATGGAAGAGGTTCAGAGAGCTGGAAGAGAGCCCATATTCAGAGTACTGACACTCATGTTGGTACAAATGGCCTGGTGGAGACATCTGACGATATTAAGGAGGAAAGAGCAAAACAAATGGATGGTAGTATTCAGGTAGCGTCAGAAGCAATAAACAGTTCAGTGTCCTGTCACCCCCCGCCTGCATTAATTAAAGTAGATCAAGACTCCACCCAAATGAGTGAAAGTGTTGCCTGCCCACGAGTAGATCATTTGTCCAGTGGATATTTGAAAGTGGAAGCACCCACACATGAATATAAACACACTGGAAAGGAGAACACTCCTTTACTGACTCCTGCACAAATGGCTGGTATATCTGTGACTAAAGAATTCTATCAGGGACTCCAGTCAAATTTAGCCCATGTTGGAGCTAGCAAGTTAATGCAGAGCCATCAAGATCCTTACAGGATATCCAGCGTATCTGTAGGATTTCAACAGCCACCCCAGCACCACCAGAAGCTTCCCCCTTCAGGAAACCGGGCAAGTTCCCAGTTTGCATTTAAACCCGTTCAGAGTAGCAGTGTCAATGTTCCTCCTGTTTCCTCTGTAAACCACTGCTCCACGGTGACAGGAATGTCTGTGTACAGCCAAGTCTCAAATAACTCTGGAAATATGGTGTCATTCTCCGTTACTGTGACAACACTTCCTGCTGGTCAGTCAATAAGTACAAGCAGTCAATCTGCCCAAACGTTTCCTGAGGGTGGCAGCATGGAGGACTCACCTTCTCAATGTTATTGTAGGCTTAAAGCCATGATCATGTGTAAAGGATGCGGGGCATTTTGTCACGATGACTGCATTGGACCATCTAAGTTATGTGTTTCTTGCCTGGTGGTACGATAAATAAACCTGGTTTCCTTCATTAGAAAGAAATTTATCTGGATTGGCATATGCCATGCACAAGAGAAATATTCAATCAGGAAAAATGGTATCTCAAATTTATTAACAATGGCACCTTTCTCTCGGCTTCTTTGGCTGGTATGTGATAAATGAGACAGAGTTTGCACTAAAGATCATGCTTAGATTGTATTCTATTTTTATTCAAACAAAATTTTGAACAGAAGCAACCAGGGTAACAAATGAAAACTTGTTTGATATATTATTTAAATATCTGATGATATGAACAGGACCCCGTTGTATTTTAGCCTTTTCTCCCTTACCATCCCTGGGCCTTTAATACATTGATGTGAAAAAGCAAATGTGAAATTTGCACAGCTAGTGAACAATGCATTTACTGAGCTAATTTCTTCACCTCAAAACAATATTGATGAGTATAAGTTATCCAGGCTGGGCAGTGAACTTGCAGTTTTTCACAGTGAGTACCTATTTAGTTAGAATCAAAACTCTTAAATCCCAAAGCTGACACTTCTTATACATTACTACACTGGTGTTTGAATTGGAGAGATTGGCAAATGTTAAGAGTACAAGTAATGCAGCTGTAACATCAACAAACTAAATACAGTCAGGATAAAGAGTCTGTAGACTTTGTGATGACCTATACTGCATGTGCTGACATCAAGTTACTGCAGAAAGAACTGCACTGAATTTTAATAAAATTCCACCAATCTGCTGGATCAAGCAGTAATCAAATACAAAATATTAGTAATCAGATTGTATTTGAAGATCAGAAAACAAACTAATAGAGTATAACTAAGAAGGGGCAACTTTGCAAAAGGTATATATCATTAAAATTGTCACAGTATGAACATATGAAAAACCCACTGTGATTGCATTGTATGTTTTCTGTCAGTATTTCTGAACTGTTTTGATATCTCACTAGAAGGAACAATGAGGAGACAATAATAGGATTTTAATCTGTTCCACTTCCAGGAATAATCATAGGATAAATGGCTGAGGAATTTCCATATTATCGGTTTCATATTTCATGAATTTATTTTAAAAATGTAATAAAATAATTGTCTCAGCTGTCTCCTTTTGTCAGAGAAAAATCTTTCCTCAATGAAAATTTGTTGATCAAAACTGTAGAATAGCATTCTAGACCAGCTTGGTGTCTGTGAAATGATAAAGAAAAGCTCTTAGATCAACATTTAGTACTTAAAGATACCTCAGTTTTTTGATGAGGGCATAATGCTGACACATAAATCAGGAGGAAACAGCGTTGCTTAAATTCAAAGTTCTAATGTAATGATGGTCACTAATCTGTTGCTTACACCAGAAGTGAGTAATGTTCCTCTTACTGTAAGAGGTGAGCACAGTGCAGCCTAGTAACTGATTGTTACAATTGCCTATGACTTTCAGTAGATTTTAGGCAGTGTCTATAATTTTCGACAGTAAGATTGAAAGGTTACAGACAGCTCTTGCAGTCGACAATTTTCTTGAAGGGGCCAACAAAATAACCTGATTAGTTGATAATGGCTGGATTTTTTTCCTAATCTCCCTTTTAATATTGTTAAAAGCATCAAAGTCCAGCATACCATAATTGTCGTTTGACACATGACAATAGCTTTACCAAGTTTTGTTTAATTTATGTCAGTTTGGATTTTAACAGGGTTGTAAATCTTCCCACTGCTTCTAGTTGTCTTTGAAGACATTAATATTCTGCCTTTTGATGCAAATTTTGGAGAATTTATTGAGTAAATAGTAGAAAAATGTCAAAATAAATTAGGCCTATGTATAGTTTTTAAAATAAAATTGTTTTTCACAAATACCAATATAGAAATCACTATTTTTAAAAATAAATAAAGGATTTTTAAAGAATTTAAAAGATAAAGAACATTTCTTTTACTTTATATTGGTTGCACGTCATGTTTCGTGTTCAAATCAAATGTGGCAAAATATTTAATATTTTCCTCCCAATAGTAATAATCTAAATAAAATAACCCAATGACAGTTATAATAAAGTTGCATGGTCAGTAAAATTGAAAATACTCAATACTTAAAACTGTATCAGTAAATGGTCCATGTTATTAGAGGCAATTGGAATTATTGCCACATTCTGCCACTTGTAAAGAACATAGAATCTTTATTTCTGGTATCGTCTTTCTTGTTACAGATTATATTTTTATCTCAAAAAATTTTAAAAGGCTGTTCTTATAATGGAGAGTGTACATTTGAAATATAACTCCTGTATGAAATGTATTTTATCACCAGAACAACAGCAAATAAAGATAGCTGTTATATCCTTTGTGTTTGTAATCATGAGAATGTGGTCTGAAACACCATATTGATGAATTGTATTGGTCAGCCACTGGGCTATCAATGAGATCTTCCTTCAGGAGTGGAGGTGAATTCTGGATCACTAATATTTATTCTTCTCCACAGACTGGTCTATTATAAATATTAACAGGTTAAATTCATCTTGGGTGGAGCATAGATAAGACGATAATTCCAAAAAGTCTTTCGTATAAGGAGGTCATGTTTGATGGACAGTATAACTGATTGGAAATCATTTAGTGACTTTCTGAAAAACATTTAAAGTGCTCTGTGGTCAGTGACAAACAAGCACAGTCTATGCAACAGATTAATTTGTTTACTTTGAAAAGGCTAGTTTGGAAAATATTTATCAGTTACACATACACAATGCTTTCAATGACAAATCTTGTAGTTGTAAATAGTGGGTTCTACATATTAATTTTCCCGCTTACATCATAATTTCATTTGGTATCACATAAAATTCATTTAGCTGAGAACAACAAAATATAAGTGGGACTTGTTAAAATTAAATTATATTTTTTAAAGTACAAATATTTCTTAGACTGTAATTACATATCTTTAAAGTCCTATTTCCAAATCTAATTAGTCTCTTTTGTCACACATAAAGTCTAACAAATATTAATTCTGAAATCTTCTGATAAATATTTTACAAACTAGCCTTTCCAAAGTAAACAAAATAATCTGTTGCGTAGACTGTGTTTGTTTGTCACTGACCACAGAGCACTTTAAATGTTTTTCAGAAAGTCACTAAATGATTTCCAATAGTTTTTGAATGGCCTTCAGCCCCAGTACTCCTTACGTAACTTGGGTCAGTGAGATTCACACCAGTTATACTGCAGCATGCTGCTATTGTAAAATACATTAACTATATATGAATAGAAACACTCACAGTAACATATTCACACAAACAATCACTTGGTCACAGGTACTCGTGTAGGCTTCCTGACATGAAGAATACGATCTGGACAAATAGGAAACGTTTCCTTCCATTTGTGAGTGGATAGCCTCTGACCAAACGAACCAAACCATACAGGTGAAAAGGAGACCAGCTGGGATTTGCTAGAGGAGCCATGGATGACACAGATGCTACATACTCATCCAGGACAAGGACAGCAGCAGGTATAGTTTGACTCAAGCTGCAAGTTATTTGCAAAGTCATATATCAACTCATTTCTGAGAGATTCACAAGATTGGATCACAAGTTTCCAGTAACTACACCCAGATATTCAGGAGAGATGCTACAACTTTGAAGCTTTGCCAAGGGACCCACACACAGATAGTCCATGGTGACCTTCGTGGCAGCTTGTCGATCTGTGTATCCAGCTACATCACATGGTGATTTCAGATTTGGACTTCTCAACATTGAGATGTTTACATATCCTTGCATGACTTGAAAAAGGGCTGCCAATCAGTGTTCTCCATTCCATAGCAAGTCGTCATAGGCTAAACACCGACAAGATCTACAGCAAAAGACAACATGAAATTGGGTAGTAACATAAACTTCCTCTTCCACCATCCTCTTCCTCAGTTTCCAATGCATAATCCTGATTCTCATTTGCTGAAGAGCCCTAGCTGCCTACCTTTTATATAAATCTCAGCACAAAATGGTTTCATGGTTTCTGCTGCTATATTTCCATTGGGTTGCTTGTAACACTGGGACCTGGTTCCCCCTATTTTAGGATGTCCCTATAGGAAGAAACAGGGGATATATATCAACATTAGATTCACAACTAAAACACAGGAAAAATGCCACGGAGACAGTCCACTGTTCATCAGGATTGTATACTCATCCACAATTGTTCATAGTGAATTGCAAGTACCAAAGGTAAAATCTCCCTTTACATCTCCCTTTAGACAATTATGTAGTTTCCTAGAACAGCAGAACATTTGTTGCACATTTCCCTCATTGGCCTGTCTACCTTTCAAGTTTTGGAACAATACAACTTTTTGTGTGATGAAGGGCTGGTGGATTTCCCTGTTTTCCTAGTTCTTCCTCAGTGACACTGTACACATTCTAGAAGCACATGCCAAGTATTTTGAAATGCAGTGTTCATTTTCCCTTTCATAAATGCGTAAATCAGGACTATAACCTGGTGTTGTGTGATTTTTAACTTGGTACACCCCAGTCCAACACCGACATCTCCAAATCATGTTTCTGGAGATAGTTCTAGTGGGGGAATATCACATGATCTCTATGTCTGAGCTATATGAAGATGTGCAGACCAGTGGGTTCCTGTGCTATCCTCAATATACCTCAAAAAATATGTAAAGCCTCAGTATCAGTGGGATTGATGGAACAGGTAAAAAACGCTGACCTCGCCAATGAGCCCCACATTCCATGAAGGAGGAAAAAAAAATTCTAACACTTCTGTCTCCCCTCTGATTTTCTAGTGCTTACAGCCAAAACCGAATGCCGCCTTTAAAGTAGGTGAGTCACAGCACTTGAAGGTTGTTGCATTGTCAGATACAATCCCTACCATTCGGCCAATGACTGCAATGAGCATATTCCAATTAAATTTTAAAAAACACACAATCTGGAACAGTTTTGATCACGTATGGTCATAAAGGGTTTGAGTTATTAGAGTGAACATAGAACATAGAACATAGAAGGATACAGCGCAGTACAGGCCCTTCGGCCCTCGATGTTGCGCCGACCGAATCCTACCTAACCTATACTAGCCCAATAACTTCCAAATGCCTATCCAATGCCCGCTTAAATGACCATAAAGAAGGAGAGTTCACCACTGATACGGGCAGGGCATTCCATGAACTCACAACCCGCTGTGTGAAGAATCTACCCCTAACATCTGTCCTATACCTACCACCCCTTAATTTAAAGCTATGTCCCCTAGTAACACCTGACTCCATTAGCGGTAAAAGGTTCTTAGTATCTACCCTATCTAAACCCCTAATCATCTTATACACTTCTATCAGATCTCCCCTAAACCTTCTCTTCTCCAATGAGAACAGCCCCAAGTGCCTCAGCCTTTCCTCATAAGATTTTCCTACCATTCCAGGCAACATCCTGGTAAACCTCCTCTGCACTCGTTCTAAAGCTTCCACATCCTTCCTATAGTATGGCGACCAGAACTGCACACAATACTCCAGATGAGGCCGCACCAGAGTCTTATACAACTGCAACATGACCTCAGGACTCCGGAACTCAATTCCTCTGCCAATAAAGCCCAGTACACCATATGCCTTCCTCACAGCACTATTTACCTGGGTGGCAACTTTCAGAGATCTGTGTACATGGACACCAAGATCCCTCTGCTCATCCACACTACCAAGTAGCCTACCATTAGCCCAGTAATCCATCATCTTGTTATTCCTACCAAAGTGAACGACTTCGCACTTAGCTACATTGAATTCCATTTGCCACATTTCCGCCCAGCTCTGCAACTTATCTATATCCCGCTGTAACCTACCACTTCCTTCCTCACTATCCACAACTCCACCGACTTTTGTGTCATCCGCAAACTTGCTTACCCAGCTTTCAAGTCCTTCCTCTAGATCATTTATAAAGATAACAAAAAGCAATGGTCCCAAAACAGATCCTTGTGGTACACCGCTAGTAACTGCGCTCCAAGATGAACATAATCCATCAACTACTACCCTCTGTCTCCTTCCAGCCAGCCAATTCCTAATCCAAACCTCTAATGTATCCTCAATGCCATACCTCCGAAGTTTTAGCATTAGCCTACCATGGGGAACCTTATCGAACGCCTTACTAAAATCCATATACACAACATCTACTGCTTTACCCTCATCCACTTCCTTGGTCACCTTCTCAAAGAACTCAATAAGGTTTGTGAGGCACGACCTGCCCTTCACAAAACCATGCTGGCTATCCCTGATCACGTTATTCCTACCCAGATGTTCATAAATCTTATCCCTTACCATTCTCTCCAAGACTTTGCCCACCACTGAAGTCAGACTCACTGGCCTATAGTTGCTAGGGCTATCCCTACTCCCTTTCTTGAACAATGGGACCACATTGGCTATCCTCCAGTCCTCTGGTACTATTCCTGTTGACAACGATGACATAAAAATCCAGGCCAATGGCTCTGCTATCTCCTCCCTAGCTTCCCATAGGATCCTGGGGTAAATGCCATCAGGCCCAGGAGACTTATCTATATTCATCCTTTCCAATATTCCCAAAACCTCTTCCCTGCATATTTCCAGGGCATCCATTCTAATTATTTGTGATTCCATATTCACATCAGCAACAGTGTCCTGTTCCTGAGTGAATACTGATGAAAAGTACTGATTTAATGTCTCTCCAATCTCCTCCGCCTCCACACACAACTTCCCACTACTATCCTTGACTGGACCGATACCTACCCTAGTCATCCTTTTATTCTTGACATACCTATAGAAAGCCTTTGGGTTTTCCCTAATCCTACCAGCTAAAGACTTTTCATGTCCCCTTCTCGCTTTTCTTAACTCCCTCTTTAGCTCCTTCCTGGCTACCTTATAACTCTCAATCGCCCCTACTGAACCTTCACGCCTCATCTTTACATATGCCGCCTTCTTCCCTTTCACAAGGGACTCCAATTCCTTACTAAACCACGGCTGCCTCACAAGGCCCTTTACACCATGCCTGACTGGTACATACCTATCGAGGACACGCAGTAGCTGCTCCTTGAACACTCCCCACATCTCATTAGTGTTCTTCTCTTGAAGCCTGTTTTTCCAATCCACACATCCTAAGTCATGCCTCACTGCATCATAATTTCCCTGCCCCCAGCTATAGCTCTTGCCCTGCGGCACACGATTATCCCTCTCCATCACTAAAGTAAAAGTCACCGAGTTGTGGTCACTGTCCCCGAAGTGCTCACCTACCTCCAAGTCCAACACCTGGCCTGGTTCATTACCTAGAACCAAATCCAATATAGCCTCCCCTCTTGTTGGCCTGTCGACATATTGTGTCAGGAAACCATCCTGCACACATTGTACAAACACCGACCCATCTAATGAACTCGAGCTATAGCTCTCCCAGTCAATATCTGGGAAGTTAAAGTCCCCCATAACAACCACCCTGCTACCTTCACTCTTTTCCTGAATCATCCTCGCAATATTATCCTCTACTTTTTTAAACCTGAAGGTTTTCCAGTTCCTGTGCTGCCTGCTCTGTACAATGTGTTCATTTCTCAAGCTTCTCACAGCATTCCCACTAGCTTTTAGACCAAAACTATAAAGAAGGTACAAATTAGAGCTCTTGAGAAGATTTGACCGTACAAATGCACAAACATGAGCTCACCACAGCCAGCCACAACCAGCATTTCCAACCACACAGACGATAAAGCACACAAATTCAACTGGAACACTGGAACCATCCTAGCAAAGGCAACATAGACACGCCAGAGAATTCCTTGAAGCCTGGCACTCCAACCGGAACTCAAACAATTAACACATTGGATAGGACAGTGTATACAAACCACTCAGACACAGTACCAACAAACAGAAACATATAAATACTAGACAGGACTGAGCACCAACACCTTATCAAAGATGCGGTTGATGTCATCTAGCGAGGCGACAAAACGTTTGCAGAAAAACACACCGGCTTGGAGAAGGAATCCACGACTTTGTAGGTACTTCATCATTCACCTTTGTAGGTACAATTCCTTTATCACACACCTTTGTAGGTACAATTAATTTATCATTCACCTTTGTAGGTACAATTACTTTATCATTCATATTTTCGGTATGGACCATGGCTCCACCGTTTTTGGTTTATTTCAGATTTTAATCTTTTTTTCTCAAAAAATGTGCAACTAATTTCATTTATGAGAGCTACAATTTTACTATTTCTGTTTAATCTTGAAAAAGTTACCTTAAATACCTTGAATACAGTATTCCACAGGAAGTGATCATGCTTGAGAGCATGCCTCAGTGTGATGCCTGTGGCTCTGCCCAATTGAAATAATTTATCAAATTTTAAAAAATGATTGCTTTCAATTGATCTGGAATCTTGTGACTTTTTAGAATTACCTCAAGCTACTTCCAGATTTTAATTTTATCTCTTTGTGCCATTCTGTTGTGTTCAATCTCTGTGTCTGATTACTACATTTGAAAATGAACTGCGAGATTTCAGAGAAGTATTTCATTTGAACATGTTATCCATTAATGCTTTACTTAAGAAACAACTAACCAGGATAATAAGTATTGGGCATTACCCAAACACACTAAGAATCATTGAGGAAAGAAATGGAGGAAATTGTTCAGCAACACTATTTCCAATCATAATAATGAATGTAAAGGGGGTAGGAGGTATTATACAGGCAATCCATTCTTTCATAAGATAAATGTTCCTTCATCAGCATTTCCCAAGAAATAGAACGTGTGTGGAAGAGAGTTATTCCAGAATGCAGTGAAGTGACTTTTGTTAATTGGAAACAGAAAATGCAAGCAGCATATTTCAATCCGTTGAGTGACATGGGCAATGTTGAGAAAGTTAGATAAAAATGGCAAAAATGAAAAATCTGATTCCTAGTATTGAGGGAAAAAATTCTGATATTCCCTTTAAGGTTTAAACAACAAGTTCAGAATCTTGGTAACTGAGTAGCAAATATCTAATTTCCATGTATTGACATCATATGATTAGCTAACCTAATTCGATTAGGCAAGAATTAGGGTGCATAGAATGGGGTAGCAAAATGCAGGGGATGCAGACAATGGAAATGTGGAGCTGGTTTAAGGAACAGATATTGTGCGTCCTTGATAGGTATGTCCCTGTCAGGCAGGGAGGAAGTGATAAGGTAAGGGAACCGTGGTTTACTACAGAAATTGCATCTCTTGTTAAGAAGAAGAAAGAGGCTTATGTGTTGATGAGGCAAGATGGTACAGATGAGGTGATGGAGAGTCACAGATCAGCTAGGAAGGATTTAAAGAGAGAGTTAAGAAGAGCAAAGAGAGGACACGAGCAGTCTTTAACAAATAGAATAAAAGAGACCCCTAAAACTTTCTATAGATATGTGAGGAATAAAAGGATGATTAGAGTAGGAATAGGATCAGTCAAAGACAGAAGTTGGAAGTTGAGTATGAACCCTGTGGAGATCAGAGAGGTGCTAAATGAACATTTCTCATCGGATTTCACTCTGGAAAAGGAGAATGTTGCAGAGAAGAATGAGGTACGAGATATTAGACTAGAAAGGATTGAGGTTAGTTATGAACAGGTGTTATCAATTCTAGAAGGAGTGAAAGTAGACAAGTCCCCGATGGGATTTATCCGAGGATTCTCTGGGAAGCTAGGGAGGAGATAGCAGAGCCTTTGGCTTTGATATTTGAGTCATCATTGTCTACAGTTTTAGTACCAGAGGACTGGAGGAATGCAAATGTTGTGCACTTGTTCAAGAAGCTAAAAATCGCACAACACCAGGTTATAGTCCAACAGGTTTAATTGGAAGCACACTAGCTTTCGGAGTGACGCTTCTTCATCAGGTGGGGTGGAGGGCTCAATTCTAACACACAGAATTTATAGCAAAAATTTACAGTGTGATGTAACTGAAATTATACATTGAAAAATTGATTGTTAAGCCTTTCATCTGTTAGAATACAGTGATAGTTTCACTTCTTTCATGTGTAAATCACAGAACCTTTTTTTTAAAAAGTTGTATTCTTGGGTTAGCTGTTAACAATGGTGATAGCTAGACAATATGTTGAAGGTGTTAGCCCCCTGTGTTCTCTGTCTATGCCATGATGTTTAGATTGATTCTAATCTAAAAAGTGAGGTAACGGAGTTTTACATAAATTCATGCAGTTTTTGAGCAAAGTACAATGTAACTCTGTAAGTAGAAATTCACTCCACAAATATATGTGTGTGTGTGTGTGTGTAGTGAGTGCAGAGTGTCTTAAGTCTGTGAGGGGGTGCGTGTGGGAGTGTGTGTGTCTGTAAGGGTGTGTGGGGTGTCTGTGTGTGCATCTGTGTGTCCGTGTGTATGTGTGTATAGGAGTGCCTTTGTGTGTGTGAGAGAAAGTGTGTGTGTGTGTGTAAGAGTATCTGTGTGTGTATAGTGCAATGGTGGTCACCTGTAATGTGACATGAACCCAAGGTCCCAGGTTACGCCATGTTCTTTGCGACCTACTACACATTATCAATGAGGATGAGCACCTCACTAAGACCTTCCCCACATCTCCACTACTTGCCTTTAAACAACCGTCAAACCTCAAACAGATCGTTGTTCGTAGCAAACTGCCCGGCTCTCAAGACAACTCCATACAACCTTGTCATGGTAGGCACTGCAAGATGTGTCAGAGTGTGGACACGGATACCACCATTACGCGTGGCGACACCTCCCACCTTGTACATGGCAGGTACTCATGTGACTCAGCCAACATTGTCTATCTTATACGTTGCAGGCAAGGATACCCGGAGGCATGGTACATTGGGGAGACCAAGCAAAGGCTACGGCAACAGATGAATGGGCACCGCACAACAATCAACAGACAGGAGGGTTCCCTTCCAGTTGGGGAACACTTCAGTGGTCCAGGACATTCAGCCTCGGACCTTCGGGTGACCATCCTCCAAGGTGGACTTTGGGACAGGCAGCAGAGAAAAGTGGCTGAGCAGAGGCTGATAGCTAAGTTCGGTACCCATAGGGAGGGCCTCAACCGGGACCTTGGGTTCATGTCACATTACAGGTGATCACCATTGCACTATACGCACACACAGATACTCCTACACACTCTCACACACACACACAGGCACTCCTATACACACATACACACAGACACGCACACAGACACACACACACACACCTTTACAGACACACACACACTCCCACACTCACACATGCACCCTCTCACAGACTTAAGACACTCTGCACTCACTACACACACACATACACTTTCTGACACTCACAACCCCTAACCCAGACGACACACACACACAAAGACCCCCATACGCACATATATTTTGTGGGGTGATTTGTACTTGCAGAGTTACATTGTACTTTGCTCAAAAACTGCATGCATTCATATAGAACTCTGAGCTCAAAAACTGCATGAATTTATGTAAAACTCTGTTATCTCACTTTTTAGATTAGAATCAATCTAAACATCATGGCATAGACAGAGAACACAGGGGGCCAACACTTTCAATATATTGTCTAGCTATCACCATTGTTAACAGCTAATCCGAGAATGCAATGTTTTTTTAAAAAAGGTTTTGTGATTTACACATGAAAGAAATGAAACTATCACTGTATCCTAACAGATGGAAGGCTTAACAGACTCAATTTTTCAATGTATAATTTCAGTTACATCACACTGTAAATTTTTGCTCGAAATTCTGTGTTACGACCAAGCCTTCCACAATCACCTGATGAAGGAGCATTGCTCCGAAAGCCAGTGTGCTTCCAATTAAACCTGTTGGACTATAATGTGGTATTGTGTGATTTTTAGCTTTGTACACCCCATTTCACCACCAGCATCTCCAAATCTTGTTCAAAAAGGGCAGTGTAGATGATCCAGGTAATTATAGACCAGTGAGCCTTACTTCTGCTGTAGGAAAGGTTTTGGAAAGGATTATAAGAGATAAAATTTATAATCATCTAGCAAGCAACAGTTTGATTTCAGATAGTCAATATGGTTTCAACAAGGGCAAGTCGTGTCTCACAAACCTCATTAAATTTTTTGAGAAGGTGACTAAGCATGTAGATGAGGGTAAGGCAGTTGATGTGGTATACATGGACTGCAGTAAAGCCTTTGATAAGGTTCCACATGGTAGGCTGTTGGAGAAAATGCAGAGGCATGGAATTGAGGGTGATTTAGCAGATTGGATTAGAAACTGGCTTTCAGAAAGAAGGCAGCGAGTGGTGGTTGATGGAAAATATTCAGCCTGGAGTCCGGTTACTAGTGGTGAGCCACAAGGATCTATTTTGGGATCACTACTGTATGTTACTTTTATAAATGGCTTACACATACATTGGTGGATGGATTAGTAAATTTGCAGATGACTCTAAAGTCTGAGAGTAGTGGTCAGTGTGGAAGAATGTTACAGGTTGCAGGGGGACTTGGATAAACTGCAGAATTGGGCTGAGAGGTGGCGAATGGAGTTCAATGCAACGAAATGTGAGGTGATGCATTTTGGGAAGAATAACAGGAAGGCAGAGTACTGGGTGAATGGAAAGATTCTTGGCAGTGTGGATGTGCAGAAGGATCTTGGAGTCCATGTACATACACCCTGAAAGTTGCCACCCAGGTGGACAGTGTTGTTAAGAAGGCATACAGTGTGTTAGGTTTCATTGGTAGACGGATTGAGTTCTGGAGCCGCAATATCATGCAGCAACTATACAAAACACAGGTGCGGCCACACTTGGAATATTGTGTACAGTTCTGGTCGCCATATTTCGGGAAGGATGTGGAAACATTGGAAAAGGTGCTTAGGAGATTCATGAGGATGTTGCCTGGTCTGGAGGGAAGGTCTTACGAGGAAAGGCCGAGAGACTTGGTTCTGTTCTCATTGGAAGGAAGAAGGCTAAGGGGGGATTTGATAGAGACATACAAGATGATCAGAAGATTAGAGAGGGTAGGCAGTGAAAGTCTTTTTCCTAGGATGATGATGTCAGCTTGTACGAGGGGGGCATAACTACAAATTGAGGGGTGATAGATTTAAGACAGATGTCAGAGGCAGATTCTTTACTCAGAGAGTGGTAAGGGCGTGGAATGCCCTGCCTGATAATGTAGTCAAGTCAGCCAGGGAGATTTAAACAATCCTTAGATAAGCACATGGATGATGATGGGATAGTGTAGGAGGACGAGCTGAGAATAGTTCACAGGTCGGCGCAACCTCGAGGTTGTTGTAACCTCACCTGACTTCTATACAGCTGCCTATTCTCCAGTAAACCAGATGGCCAGTATGAAAGTTCAAGCAGTTACCTTGTGCTGCAGCTTGGCTGTTTGCTTCTCCAGACCTTCATCCAACTCTATGTCACCATGATTTCTACCTACCTGCACAGACAACTTCCTTTTCCAGCCTTTCATGCACAAAGTTGATTCTGCCAAACCACCAGCTGCATCACACCATCATGGCTGCTTTTGGACTGACGCCATGAATGCTTCTACCCAGACTGCTTTGCACTCAGGAACATACACAAATCTCATGCTTCTACACAGGATGCATCTTATCGCTCTCAGCCTATGTTTATAGCACTCACTCACACAGGCTACCAGCCTCACTAGTGCACATTGCATTTTCAGAAGAGGCAGGCAACTTGACAACATCAGTGCACTGAACAGTCTTGGGCATAGTAATAATAAAAGCAAGGTCTCCAGGACTTGGAACTCTGAAACAAATTGCTGGAGAAATCCAGTAAGTCAGGCAGCATCTGTGGAGAGAAGATACAGAATGAATGTTTTGAGTCCAGTGCCGTTTCTTCAGAGCTGAAGGGATGGCTATGTTGCTCTATGGCATCAGACTGTGCGAATATTCCCTCTCCAGCATGTGTTGCAGTCAAAATGAAAGGGAGTGAGGTGTTCAGTCAGGGAATGCCCACAAGGTCAAAGGGATTTTCTCATCTTAGCCCAAGACATTGGTCATGGTCAGTGATATGCTTATTCCAATGGTTATATCTTATAGAACGTAGAACAGGACAGCACAGTGCAGGCCCTTCAGCCCTCAATGTTGTGCTGACTTTTTATCCTATTTATCTTATTCTAACGATCAGGCTAACCTACATACCCTACATTTTACTATCTTCCATGTCCCGATCTCAATATGAGTTGTTTAAATTTCCTGAATGTCGCCAACTCTACTGCCACTGCTAGTAATGCATTCCCCATGCCCACCACTCTCTGACATCTCTCTGACATTAAACCTTCCTCCAATCACCTTAAAATTATACCCCCTCATGATAGACATTTCTGCCATGGAAAAAGGCTCTGGCTATCCACTCTCTCTATGCCTCTCATTATTTTGTACACCTCTATCTAAAACCATCTCTCATCCTTCTTCACTCTAATGAGAAAAGTCCTAGCTCCCTCAACCTTTCTTCATAAGACATACTGAAGAAGAATTCCTGAAGAAGGGCTCATGCCCGAAACGTCGATTCTCCTGCTCCTTGGATGCTGCCTGACCTGCTGCGCTTTTCCAGCAACACATTTTCAGCTCTGATCTCCAGCATCTACAGTCCTCACTTTCTCCTTCATAAGACATACTCTCCAGTCCAGGCAGCACCCTGGTAAATTTCCTCTGCACCCTGTCCACAGCATTTACATCCTTCTTATAATGAGGCAACCAGAACTGAATACAATATTCCAAGTATAGTCTAACCAGAGCTTTATAGAGCTGCAGCTTAACCTAGAGGCTTTTAAACTCAATCCCAATGCTAATGAAAGCCAACATACCATACACCTTAATAATCCTCATCGTGCAGGAACTGGGGTATGGTCAGCCCAGTAAGTTGGGTGCAGTCTGTCCAGGGGTGACAGGTATATCAGCTGGGGAGCTGAAAGGGCATCCGTTAGGCCCTAGGCTGTGTGCAATCAGGGACTGTCCTTGAAAGCAATCCTGGGAGTAGGTCCTGGTCACTACTGGAAGTTTGGGTATTAATAGGAAGGTGGATTATTAGGAACCTGCCATGCAATCAAGTATAAAGAGGCAACTCAGTCTGGGGTTAGGAATCATTGAACAGCAACAGGGAAAATGGGCAATTCAAGATGGAAGAAAGGAAGCTGTGAAGAGGGTGTGGGTGTGGTGACAGGAGAACCCCACAAGTCACACAGACCTTAATCTCAATATGAGGGAAGTATATGGCTGTTATGACATGCTAGTGAACCCCTCTGTTAATTACACCAAACATCCAGAAAACCTTACCTCACCCTGTAATCTGTTAAAACGTGAGTGACAGAGAACTCCCAAATTCCACTTTTTAAAGAAAATAATATCAACTTATTCTTTAACTCTAAAAGTGAATATTAAACAACAACTATTCACAACCCTAAATCCCCCTTTCTCATAATTGCTTATTACCTGCTTCTAACTCTATAACAATACACTTTTCCAATAAAACTCTTATTAAAATTTCATCAACTCAATTTCAAAACCATACACCAGCTATAGTCTTTCGTGTCTTTCTTCCTGGGTTGTCTTCTTTCTTTTTACTGTGAAACATTTCATATGAAAAGGTACCTTTGATAGAGAGTGTTTCTAATTTCTTGGGTCTGTCTCGATGGCAGTTACTCTCTCTGATTTTTGAAATGCCTGCCTTTTTTTATATCCCCAACATCAGATCGGCTCATTGGCTCACTGTTGGTAAAACAAGAAATTCAAACTCGATTGGGTTTTACTATCCTCGGGTATAATTTAAACTGATTGGTTAAATTCAAATTGTTGTCAAAACAGGAACCAACTCAGGTATCTATTTCACAGCCAAATGTTACATTTTTTTTCAATTTTCCAGTACACTCTGAGACTGCTGTTGTAGGTTCTCACTCTCTAAAAGGTACACACCTTCAACTTCATAACAATGGCCAACAACAGTAAGTCATTTCTCAGGGATAAGGAGTCAGGGGTAAAAGGTGAACATTAAATTTAAATAAAGGAGCTGAATGGAAATTGAAAAGACGCTGAAAGGTCATCAGGGACAATAGCATAAGAAAGCATATGAAGGATGGGACCATCATTCACTAAGCTGAAAGCTTGCCATGTTTGAACAAAACTCAGCTGTACAATAAAATGGCTGCTACCTCATGCAGAGTGGGGTGGAGTAAGTCACTGTTTATTTCTTTGCATGAGAGGACTTGCTAGGGGCAATTGTATTAATCATGCATCCTCTAATTCTGTAATGCCACCCATCTGAAAGCAAATCATTTGCAACTCATTCATTTTGCAAAAACGATCATAATAAATGATAGCCTCAAGCAATCATGTCTGTTATATAGTGTCTGTTATATATGTCTGTTATGTAGTCTGCATCAAATGGCTTCCATGTTATTTCAAATGCAGACTTAAACGTTACACTTGGGTTTGCCATTTCTGTGTCGCTTTCATACCTGACACTGGAACAGAATGGTTAGGAGCTGCCTCATTCTGATACCAAACTGTAAGTATGCAATGACAGGGTCAAGGGTAACTTTTTCTTTTGTGAGCATACAGTAACTGAATTGCATTGTCCCAATGCAGCTTTAGCATTTAGGGCCTGTAATGTGCATTGGTAGTATCAAGTTCCATGACATTAGCCTCACAGTGAAGGTGAGGTCTCCATTCCACACTGTGTAAAGGTGTGGTCTGTTGCTTCCTTAGTGGTTGATGTGAGTGATCTGGTACACTGTTCCAGTTCCCACAGATTAGCTGAATGAGATGGACCCAATGCTATAAATATTCCTTGTGGCATTGCTGAACATGTAACAACAGTGTCAAACAGGACATTGACCATCACCTCTTGGAGCCCAATAACAATAGTAACCTGCAGCACCTGCTGTCCAGCCTCCACAGGGAGAAACAGCAGGTGAAGATCCTCTTGGGAGACAGAGCAGAGGGACCACACTCTGAATCTATTGGCCTCACTACCATTGCCCACAGCTGTCAGAAACACACTGTGACCGCCATGCCCCAGGCCATCCCCACCATCAGCTGCAGCAGGAGTTACACTTGGACAGAATGGGTGACCATCACATCCCAGTGGATGTCACAGGTTACATCAGCCTGTTTTTTTATGTCAGTGGATTATTGCAAAGAGCCATTAATGACTTGTGGGATCTATCTGAAATGCCTGCCCACAAGTGCATCAGGGACATCATACACATCATTTGGTGTAATTTACAATAGTTTATGTTCTGCCCCTGTCACCAGGAGAGTGAGGAAAGTCCGGCAATGGGATTCTCCTACATCACTGACTACCCTGGGCAAGGGTGGGGTGGGGACATGGTGATATTGGGCACCGTTGACTGCACCCGTGTTATATAATCAAGAAGTCACAGGTTTGTGCCTCTTTCCAACATCATCAGGCTATTCAGGGCTGGCTGCAGAGAAATGAGGACTATCCCCTCCAAATGTAACACCTCAATTGAAAACCTCAGCCTGCAGCATAAATTAAAGTTTCTAATTTGAAGAAACATGCTTCTCTTTCTGTCTCAATACCCTTTGATAAATGTCGTGTATTGTTTGATTGCCTACAAAAGCATTTACTATAAATTGTGTCCCCTGTGATCCTGCTCCATGAGCTACCTGATGGAGGGGTTCTCCGAAAGCTTGTACTTCCAAATAAACCTGTTGGACTGTAACTCGGGGTTGTGATTTTTAATTGTCTACAAAAGGACAGTTATAGATGAGTAAAATAATTGTTGATGAGAAAGAAATCTCAAATCAAAATTCAACCTTCCCATTCTTTCCCAGATAAGCTGACTGTATTTCCCAGGGCTGAATCTGTGACCGTACTCATTCTCCTTATGAATCAAACAAGTATCTCCCCTGGTTTATATTTATTGTTACAATTGGAAATAATGTGGTGCCTGAGTCATTCTGGGGGGGGGGGGCGGGTTTGGATGCAGCAAGGCTGCCCCCACCCTACAGCAGCCGGAGTGAATTCAAGGCCAATGGTCAGACATTGATCAGGATTGCCAGGCAGCTATGGGTCACCTGAAACATCCGAACGACAGACAAACTTCATGGCTCTGTCTCGCTTCTGCAGAAGTCACCGAGGCCAGACTGAGGAAGGAGAACAAATTTCCTTCCCTCAAATCATGAGTGAACCAAATGTATTTTTATGGCCATCAGGTGTTTGATTATCATTCCTGATGACTCTCATTTATTAATTAAGTGAAATTAAAGTAAATTCATTTCCAGCACCACTCTGATCTTGACTTTAACCTCCAGCATCTTAATCTTCATCGAACCTGATCTGCCGTACCCACTTTTGCCATGTGATAATAAGGGCCTGGTGTGAGGGATGGGTGTTGGGATATGGATGGGAAGAAGCTGCCTGAAACCCTATTATTGAGTCTAGAAGCTGAAGAGTACCGAGGCAGAAAATGGGATGCTGTTCTTCCAGCTTGCGCTGAGCTTCCCTGGAGCACTGCAGTAAACCTGAGACAGAAGCTGGTTAGGGTGGAGTGTTAAAGTGGCAGGCAATGACAGGCAGAACGTAGGTGCTCTATGATTCATCCTACCCAAAATTCTATTTCAAAAATGCACATTTATTTGTAAATATATCTTTATATACATACATAGTGACTGAAGCAGTTCAGTTCTATCCAGTAGTATATGAAGAAACAAACATTGGAGTTTGACTCTATCCATCAAACAATCCAAAGATTCCTATACAATACTAATATTTACACATACTTGAGGCACTGGGAGGGTCCAATAACTGAACGGACCCCATTTACCTTCAATAGGAAAACTTCTGACAGTGGTCTCTCCCCACTGTGCCTTGGCAGCATCTGGCTTCAGTGTGTCCCTCAGCACATAGCCCTGGACCTTGGAATGTGCCAGTCTGCAACATTTGGGATCAGGGTCAACTCCTTGCACTGGAAGACCAGCAGGTTCGGGCAAGCAAAAGAGTTTCTTTCACCAAGTTGCTGGTCCTCCAGGCTCAGTCGACTTTTGCCTCAGTGTGTCCTGGGGCAGTAGAGCATGGAGTCCTGTGTCAGAGCTGCTCAATTTGAAACTCAACATGAACCATCAGCCCATTCTCTAGACCTCCTTTGTAAAGGCACACATCTTCCACACACGTGAATGATCTTGTCATGGATCTCCCATTATAATGCACAATCGGTCAATCTACTTTCACTTATCATTTGTATTGTTTCACAATAGTCAGAAACTGTTCCGCACAATGAAAACTACATTGGAATTTACGATGACCTTTTTTGCTCTGGTAGGATTTGCATCAAGCAGAAACATGAGAATAGAGAGGAGTGGTATCTGTTGCAGGTGAATGTAATTATTCAGGACTGATTTACCAACAAATAATTCAATTTTTAAATCTAAAGTATGTTGTGTTTATTTGTAGCAAATATCAGGCTTTAGAATATTGCTGAATACAATATTTTCCAGAAGATTTTGAACAAATTAATCATCACTTCAAAATTAGACCAGCATTTTTTAATTTGAACACAAATATCCCAGAACAGAGGAATAAGATTGCTCCTTACCATGATAAAAGTGCTTGTGCTTGCACAGAATAATGAATATCTGCTGCGGCTGAAGCATTGATTTTGATCCCTAGGGAGGAGCATTCACTTTTTTTCTAAAATTTAAGATCCTGGCAGAAAACACAATAGAATCCTGTTAGGTCGAGTAGTTACCTAACTGGATCAATAGTATGTAAAATAATCTCGATGTTGCTTTTATCGTTTGGCAGTGACAACAGCAGGATCATATACTGTTCAGACAGGTCACTTAATTTGTGCCTAATATTACTCCAATGAGCTGGCATCATTGTATATCATTCAATCAAAATGGGAATGGTGATGGATTGATTAATTAATTGAGGAGGATGTGAATTTCTTTCAAAATGCCCTCAAGTGTTGGGAATTCAATATCATTTTTATGGAACGATGAAGATCTAAGATGATGATTTAGTCTCTGAAACAGTGACTGAATATTTAGAAAGTTCAGAGGGGAAGTGGAAAAAAAGGACTGAAGAGAGAATGGGTAGAGACTGATAGAAAAAAGATAAAGGGAATCCAAATGTTTTCTGAGTGGGACCAAAAAAATGAGTTGTGCACATGGAGAGAGAGGCAGGGTTGAGATCCTGCATATTCTGCAATTGTCTTTAACAAGGGAGACATTACAAAAACCAAAGAATGGGAGTAGGCCATGCAGTTCATCAATGGCACCACCATTCAATGGGATCATGTCTAATCAACTATTTCAATGCCTTTTACCAGCCACCCCATTCCCATAATCCTGTACATAATTTGTAATCTGAGCTCTCTCGATCTCTGGTGAAAAAGGGAGGAGTTGAAATACTAAATGGATTAAAATTGATATTGCAAGGATATTAAAAGCTGGTGGTATTTAAATTTTAAAAGTCACCCAAGGAAGATGAAATACATCTGAAATTCTGCTCACCTTAGATATGAGTGCAGTGCAGAGGATAGCAGAGTTGGAAATGTTACACCATTGTTCCAAAAAGGATGTAAGGTTAAATCCACCAACTACAAGCAGATGAGTTTAATCTCAGTTCGGAAAGCAGTTAGAATTATAAATCAGGGCAAAATTAGCTATCGTTTGGAGAGTGGATTGATTGATGAAAGCCAGCATAGACTTGTTAGTAGTAAATTGTTTAGGTAACTTGATTGTATGTTTGAGGTAACAGGGAGGGTACATGATGGTAAAAACAACTTCCAAAAGATATCTGATAAACTGCCACCTAATAGGTTTGAAACCTATGGAATCGAACAGATACTTGAAGTAAGGACACAGAGTAATTGGCTCAGTTTAAGGAAACAGAGTAATTGTCATTTCTCAGACAGGAGGACATAGATAAGCTAGTAGAATGGATGGACAGAAATGATCAATTTTGGTAGAATAAACAAGAAGAGCAATCAAAAAGTAAGAGTAGAATTCTGAAGGGGGTGCAGGACTGAGTCAGATGGGGAGGTTTATGTGAACAAATTGTTGAAGCAACATCAAAGGTTCCTCCAACCCCGGTTATAATCTCTCCCAGACTCTTCCATCAGGCAGAAGATATAAAAGCTTAAACACATATAACAGGTTCAAGAACAGTGTCTTCCTGCTGTCATTAGACTTCTGAATGGACTTTTCAAATTTCAAATCTAGTATTGATCTTGCTTTTGTGAACCAGCTCTGCAGCTGTAACTTTGTGTTCCTCACTCTGTTCTAGTTAGGCCGTTCAGCCCATTGAGTCTGCTGTACCACTTGATCGTGGCTGGTATGTTTCTCAATCCCATTCTCCTGCCTCTCCCCATAACCCTTGATCCCCTTACTAATGAAGACTCGATCTCTCTGTCATATCTACGCTCTGACTTGGCATTCACAGCCCTCTGCATCAGTGAGTCCCAAAGATTAACCATCCTCTGGCTGAAAGAATCTCAGTTCTGAAGGGTTGCCCTTCACTCCAAGGTTGTGCCCTTGGGTCCTCGTGTCTCCTGCTGGTGGGAACATCTCCTCCATGTACATTCTATCCAGGTATCTTAATATTCTGTAAATTTCAATCAGATACCCACCCCCAGCCCCCATCCTTCTAAACTCCAAGTACAGATCCAGAGTCCTCAATCACTCCTCAGATGACAAGCAATTCAACCCTTGGATCATTCTTGTTAGCCCCCTCTGGAGCTCCTCCAGTGCCAGCACATCCTTCCTGAGATATGGGGCCCAAACTGCTCACAATATTCCAAACGTGGTCTGGAAAGGCTCAACAGGAAGAAGCTTTGGTTGGTTTAGCCTCAACTGCAGTATTGTGTCCGCTTCTGGAAACCATACTTTAGGAAAGGGATAAAGACTTTAGTGAGGATACGGGAAAGATTTACAAGAATTGGTCCAATATGGGAAACTCTAGTGAGATGGAGAAGCTGGGATTCTCTTTAGATAAAAGAAGGGGAAAGTGAGGACTTCAGATGCTGGAGATCAGAGTCAAAACATGTGTTGTTGGAAAAGCACAGCTGATCAGGCAGCATGTGAGGAGGAGGAGAATCGATGTTTCGAGCAAAAGCTCTTGCTGAAGAGCTTACACTCAAAATGCCAGCTCTCCTGCTCCTTGGATGCTGCCTGACCAGGTGTGCTTTTCCAGCACCACACCTTTTGATTTTGGATCAAAGAAGCTTGAAGAGATTTATTAGTGCCTTTCAAAATGAGCAGTATGTAGATTTAGAGAAACTCAGTCACAATTGGTGGACAGGTCAAAAACCAGAGGACACCATTTTAAGGTGAATGTTAAAAAAACAGTAATGACATGAAAACAAATATTATTATGGAGCAAACATTTAGGATTTGGAATGCAGTACCCAAGAGAGTGATAGACAAAGATTCAATTGCAGCCTTAAAAGAGCATTTCATTCCAACTTAAATGATAAAGAATTAGGGCTCAGGGAAACATTAGGCAGTGGGACTAGCAGGATTGGCTCAGACACAATGGACCCAATCACCTCCTCTCTGCTCTAACCATTCATATATATACAGGTAGCTAGATATAATGTATGTAATATATCAAACAGGATCTCCTGCAGCAGGTGGCAACAGTGAGGGAGGGCACTGGGGAGAAGGACCCGAATAGCTTTGCAGGATCTCCAACAGCAAGTAGAAATAGTGAGGTAGAGCTGGTCAGGGTGGGAGATGGTGCAGTCAAACAGACCCACTCTGTTTTTAAAAAAAAGGGGCTAACATAGAACATTACAGCTCAGTACAGGCCCTTCAGCCCTCGATGTTGTGCCGACCTGTCATACCAATCTGAAGCCCATCTAACCTACACTATTCCATGTACGTTCATATGCCTGTCCAATGATGACTTAAATGTACTAAGTTGGTGAATCTACTACCGTTGCAGGCAAAGCATTCCATACCCTTACTACTCTCTGAGTAAAGAAACTACCTCTGACATCTGTCCTATATCTATCACCCCTCAATTTAAAGTTATGCCCCCTCATGTTTGCCGTCCCCATACTTGGAAACAGGCTCTCCCTGCCCACCCTATCTAACCCTCTGATTATCTTATATGTCTCTATTAGGTCACCTCTCAACCTAACTTTGACGGAAGGAAGACTTATGGGAAGAAAGAGCAGACAGATAAAGGGTTTTTTAACAGTGTAAACCTCAGGCTTCATTTCTATATATATACTTCCCTATTGAACCTTTATTTCCCTTCCTAATGATGTGATGTCAGCAGGGAGTAAAGAATTCCTACTTCATGATCTTTGAGTTGTTGTGTGTTCAAATTTCATGTTACATTTCAGGCGAATTATATGCATTTCTTCCTGAACAGAATCCAAAATAGGATTCCATAGCACAGGCACCAAGTCACGACAGGTGAGGTTGAAAGGCCTCTAGCCAAGATGAAGTGTCTGGTGGAGGATTTGAAACTGGTAATGTCCATGAAGCTGCTCTGGGAATGTTGGAGGCTCAGGTACTGGCGGCAGAAATTGGACGTTTTAGGCTAAACCCAGTTAGAGGGTCCCCATGGAGAAAGGAGGCAGAATTCCTAGTCAGATATCCTACTTGTCAATGAGTGGGAAGTTGGACAGATTCAGGAAGCAGGTGGAAACACCCAATGATCTGGAAGTTGAAGACTGGAATGAGGACACTCCATTATGAAATTAACTCAGCTCAGTTCTGGCACCAAGAACCTTAAGGCAAATGAGCAGGCAGCATTGTGATGGAACTTCTATGCAGGAATGTGTGTTGGAAAATATTAGGAAGAGGTAGCCTGTCACACTAGAGCAGAAAACAAACAAGGAGCTGGTTTCTGATTCCCTGTGGAACTGGTGAAGTTGATTATCACATCGTTCTCCTGAATTTCAGCTTCAGATGACTATTGACAGGCTGCTGAAGACAATCTAAGAATAGCAGTGAGGGATTGGGAAGGTCCAGATGCAGAGGAGGAGGTTTAATAATGATAAAACTCAATTATCTTTCTTTAATTCATGGGATCACATTATTTGGACCATGGGTAAGGACTGGAAGGAGGTTACCGTCAAGAAGGTGACTGATGGTGCAGACAGAAAGAAAGTGAGTACTACAGATGCTGGAGATCAGAGTTGAGAGTGTGTTGCTGGAAAAGCACAGCAGGTCAGGCAGCATCCGAGGAGCAGGAGAATCGACATTTCGGGCATTAGCCCTTCATCAAGAATGGTGCAGACAGGAATATGGAGCTCAAGCTGAAGAAGCAGGTAGAACAGACTGCTGCACAGACCCACCTCATGCTGTTCTATGTCCACTATCAGCCACAAGGTCAATCCCATCCAAGGGATGCTCCAATGAGGTGCTGGAATTGTGAACAGGCTGGACAATTCAAACTAGACTGCCCTCTACAGCTATGGACACCATTGCCATCTGGTGTAGTGATCACATCCAATTAAATGGCCTTTCCTTCTCACTAAATGTTTCTGCTTTGCAAGGGCAGGCACTCCTTATCACAGTGACATCAGGCTCTGTCCTCAATCACAGGTTTCATAGCTTGAGGTTTCAGGTAGTTTGTGACCCGAGTAACATTCAATGGAAATAAGGAAGTTACAAATCCCTATGGTGCTGGAGTTGAATGCATGACTAGATATTGGGGATCCTTGGGAAAACTGTACAGTGACTGCCTTGAGCAGCATATTATGAGGTTAGCAGTTAGGGTACAGGAGTTTTTGACTTTACTGTGGACACTCCCACGTGTGTCAACCTGTATAGGGCCCCAGGACCAGGAGGAGCAGTGAATTGGGCTGTTCCTCCACCTGCCTCCACCCATCACTGTTCCTGAAGGTTCATGCCAGCCGTCTCTCACTGATCAACATCATGTGTAGAACAGCTCCCACTCCCAGACTCATGGGAAGAAGGTGTAGACAGACAAAGAATTCCTCTGTCCACTACAAACTAAGGGCTTCATTCCATCTCAATACTCTAAATCCTTCCTTAGTTAACCTTCATTTCCCTTCATAGGGACAGAGGAACAGGAGTAGGCCACTCAGCCCCTCCAGTCTGTCCCACCATTCAACAAGATCATGACTGATCTGTGCCATAACTCCACATGTTTGCTTTTGACCCATATTCCTTCATACCTTTGCTTAACAAAAAGCTATTTAACCCAGGTTTAAAATTAACGCCCACTGCTTGTTCCAAACATCTACCAACCTTTGGGTGTAGAAGTGCTTCCTAACATCTCTCCTGAATGGTCTGTCCCCTATTATCAGACTATGCCCCTAGTTCTAGGATCTACACCAGTGGGAATAGTTTATCTTTATCTGCGCTGTCTTTTTGTGTTAATATTTTGTTTGCAATGACCTGATACCAATGAAATAAAAAATCCTACTCAAGATCTTTGGGCTGTATGTGTGTTGAAATCTCATGATACATATTCGTGAATATAAGTTCATCTTTCAGATTTTGGTTGCTGGAGCTCTGAGTAAAGTCTAATTTAAAATTAAGCAACCTATATATTTGTCTTAATCACCACAGGGAACATTAATTTACCTTCTTTCATTGTTATCATCTTTCACTTGAATAGGTATTTATTTAGAATCTCATTGACTGCATTCATTTATGATGCTGTTTGAGTATTCATGTAATTTGTAGACACCATAAAACTTGACACCTGTGAAGCATTCTGAGCATGTTAAAGAAATGCACTTCTATGGCAATTTGAAATGAATTATTAGTCAAATAACAAAGGAAGCACCATTGGAGTCTTTCAGTAAGACTCCAAATTGCTCATCATGTAATTATCTCTCTGTATTATTCAAAAACAGTTTTAAATTCCCAGCAAATCTAAGGCCAACACTTAGATTGCTCCTGATAAGACTGCAACTCTATTGTATTCCCTGGGTTGTCAATTAATTATTTCATTTTATTCGAGCTTAAAGCTCATTAAAGCTCCAACCTAATTACTTCACCATAGCAAGGCTGGTCTTTCAAGTATTGTATTGGTTGGAAAGCTTTGGTTTATTTATCTGTAGATCAGAACAGCATTGTTGGAATGCATACTTCTAACCTCAACAATAGATAATACAGCCCTTTATCCATAAAAAAAGATGTTTTATTTAATACCTAATTTTGGCCAAGATGGCGGCGGAGTAGATTCCCCCAGCCAAGGTTCATCTGCTCCACCTATTCTTCTTTACTCTTCCACTTAGTGCTTTTCTTTTCTTCCTTTCTTATCTCATGGCCTCTGACAACTCCCGGCCTCCAGACTTGATTCCCAGCCTCTGGCAGGCAACAATTCTTGTCCCTCCGGTGATTGCGCCCGGCCTGGCGTCCTTGGCCCAGCCTAGTGGTCTTAAGGGATCTCCCAGCCTTTTGGTCCTCATGGTGAAACTCAATGTGGTCTGGAGCTGGGGCATGGCGCAGACTGGAAACTAAGTGTCAGAGTGCTGTTGTTCTGACACTTCTTTTCCTGCAATATTGGACATTTTGTTTCTGTATTGTCCGGAATCCTATAAGTAAAGAAACTGTAGCTATGAAAATTTATACTTAAGATGGCACTGTAAGTGTCGCTGTATAAACTTGTCACTGCACCCATTGGGTATATAAGATCATAAAAGCTCATTCTAATTCTATTTATGTGCCTTATATTTTGTAAGGCACACTTTTACTGCATTAGAGTTGTGGAAGTAATTATTTACTGTAAAAGAAATTTCCCAGACTCAGACCTTAGGCATTGACAAAATTTATTGCATGATATTATGGGGAGCACACTGTTCCTTATTACAGTCAGGTGCATCTCCACAGCACTTCAGTCTGCCTTGGATTAATACAGTACAGCAGATGGTTAGCTGACCGCTGCTCAATCAGACACAGAACCAGAAGATAGTCACTAGATAGCCTACATGAATACATCAGGCAGAGTCCAGGGCCTTACCAAGACTATATGTAATGATCTACTGTTCTCAGACCTTGAGTCAATGCACACTCCAGATAATACATTCGCCCATTGATAACATTTGGCTGAATTGCACTTTCTGCACATCAACAGTTGATGAGTTATGTGATAAAAGCAGAAGTTGTATGGCTGTTACAGAATGTTCTTGCAGGCTAGGGCCACCCAGGGAAAGGGGCCAAGCCAGGGGAGAGCAACACCATGACTGACCAGTAAAAACAGCTTCCACAATTTACCTGAGCTTAGTTGAATCCACCTCTTAATTAGTGTTATATCTTTTCATGGTGTTAAACTGACGTGAAAGGTTGTCCCCCTCCTTATAAAAATCACTCTCAGGGCATGGTTGGCAACGCAGGCGTTTATTTCCCACCCCTGGTTGCCTTTGTCAAGGTGGTGTTGGAAGACACTTCAGAGACAGTTGAGAAACAAAAGCAGAAATTGCTGGAAAAACTCAGTAGATCTGACAGCATCTGTGGAGAAAAAGAAGAGTTAATGTTCAGGTCACGTGACCCTTCCTCAGAACTGATATTCAATGTCGATCTGAGATACAAAATGAGGTAGAAGTGAAAAAGTAAAAGGACATTAGCCAATCTTCATGATTTTTACACAGTCTTCCTGAATAGTTTTACTGTTATTCTCTGTATTATTAGTTCAATTCTTTGAATTCCCAGTCCAGTCAAATGGGCACTTGTTAAGAATTTGTGTCTATAGGTCCATAAATGGAAAACTGAGATGTATAGGGGGTCGCAATGCTCTAGTGGTATTACCAATGGACTGTTAATCAAGAGAAAGTGAGGTCTGCAGATGCTGGAGTATCAGAGCTGAAAATGTGTTGCTGGAAAAGCGCAGCAGGTCAGGCAGCATCCAAGGAACAGGAAATTCGACGTTTCGGGCATAAGCCCTTCATCAGGAATGAGGCCTTCCTGATGAAGGGCTTATGCCCGAAACGTCGAATTTCCTGTTCCTTGGATGCTGCCTGACCCGCTGCGCTTTTCCAGCAACACATTTTCAGCTTTGTTAATCAAGAGACCAAGTTAATATTCTAGGGATCCAGGTTTGACTCCCACTACGGACCTGGGTAATGACCTGGGGATCCAGGTTCGAATCCCACCACGGCAGATGCTGGGATTTGAATGTGGTTCAAAAAAAGAAATCTTGAATTAAGAGTCTAACAATGATCGTGAATTGTCAGGAAAAACCAATCTTATTCATTAATGTCTTTTAGTGAAGGAAACTACCATTCTCACCTACAGGTGACTCCAGACCCACAGCAATGCCAACAAATGCTGGCTCAGGCAGTGACTCCCTTGCACTGTAAATGAATAAAAGAAATAAATGTGGCACTCAATGCTTTTCTAGTATTGCATTAAAAATGGGTTTAATTCATCATGCAAAATGTCAAATGGCATTATCTATACCAAGAGCAGCACAACTCCGAAAACAATGGCCGGTGCAAGGATCAAAAATAAAAATGGTTCTCAATGATAGAATTCCAAAATGTAAAGAGATATAGAGGAGTTTACATTTAATGAAATATATCAAACATTTGGTTATATATCAAGAATTTCCACACCGTCCAGGATAGGCACCACATCCACTCCCTCCACCATCAACACTCAGTAGCAGCAGTGCGCACCATCTACAAGATGCACAGCAGAAATTCACCAAAGTTCCTTTGATAACACCTTCCAAATACACAGCAATTTCATGTAGAAAGAAAAGGGCATCAAATACATGGGAAGACCAACACTTGCAAGTTCCCCTCCAAGCCACTCACCATTCTGACTTGGAAATATATCGCTGTTCCTTCACTTGGTCAAGATCCTTAGAATTCCCTTCTTGACAGCATTCTGGGGGTCCCAACACCAAATAGACCAATTCAAGAATGTAGCTCACCATTACTTTCTCCAGGGCAAATAGGGAGGAACGCAAAAGCTGGCCCAGAGTGAAGCCAGCATCCCCTAAATTAATAATAAAAAAGGGCTAGCTAAGTTTAAACTGCTTGATTTTGATCCCTCCAAAATCCTGTCGTGGGGTAAAAATTTCACCAATTAGAATGAGTATACTTTGATATTTTTAGCATCGATATCCCTAACCTATTTTGTCCACAGAAATAAATTAATACATGATTAATAAACTGTACATGACCATCCAACGGTAGAGTGGGGAAAGATAGTCTATTTTTACGATAAAATGGTACTGAATTTATTTTTTGAATTTGAAGACAATACGTTTTGTCCCTAAAGGTTTTTCCATGGCTGCATTTGAAAATAAAGTGAGGTCTTAGCAATCTGTCTTTGTGAAGCCACATTCATCTTTTAAGAAGAGATTGTATGCAGCAATGTGCAATTCCTGGTGGATTTATATATACCCACTGTGCAGAGCTCAGTACTTGAAAAATATCCAACACAAATTCACTCAACCTGGTATTCCTGATAAGCAGCTGGATTCTGGAGGATGCAGATTACTAATTGGCTTATTGCAGCAAAGGATTGAAATTGACCAAATATAAAAATATCCTCAATAATAATTAACAGGAAAACATTTCCTGGAGGTAGGTGTCACTGGCATGACCAGCATTTAGTGATAACTTCATTCCAGTAAAGGCTGTAATGCTGGATGTGGCCCACATGATGCCAGTCTGTCTCAACTTCATCAGAATCTAATGACTGAGTTGTCATTTGGAAGTGACTTTGTTTTCTGCCGAGTGGATTGGAGACACTGTCACTAAATTTAAAGCTAATTGACAAAGACAAAAAGACTTTGCTCCCATGACGAAGCCATCTCAGGCAGAGTTATTTGTGGTTTTAGAACAAAGATCTTTTGGAATGTAACTATTCCCTGTGGATTGTGGGTGCTGTTTACATCATTGAACTACCAACTATTCTGCCATGTCAATTTAATTATCTTTAACACCACCGTTTTTCCACCTTCTTTCTCAAAGATGTAAATAAATACATCTATATGTGTACACATATAGGGTCTGTGGTTGGTTATTCTACAATATTTTCACTTAAATGACCATTCCTCATGCATGAACTTGAAAAGAAAGGGATAACCACAGTAAAAAGTGAGGTCTGCAGATGCTGGAGATCAGAGCTGAAAATGTGTTGCTGGTTAAAGCACAGCAGGTCAGGCAGCATCCAAGGAACAGGAAATTCGACGTTTCGGGCATAAGCTTTTCTTCAGGAATGAGGAGAGGATGCCAGGCAGGCTAAGATAAAAGGTAGGGAGGAGGGACTTGGGGGAGGGGCGATGGAGATGTGATAGGTGGAAGGAGGTCAAGGTGAGGGTGATAGGCCGGAGTGGGGTGGGGGCGGAGAGGTCAGAAAGAAAATTGCAGGTTAGGAGGGCAGTGCTGAGTTCGAGGGAATCGACTGAGACAAGGTGGGGGGAGGGGAAATGAGGAAACTGGAGAAAACTGAGTTCATCCCTTGTGGTTGGAGAGTTCCCAGGCGGAAGATGAGGCGCTCCTCCTCCAACCGTCGTGTTGTTATGTTCTGGCGATGGAGGAGTCCAAGGACCTGCATGTTCTCGGTGGAGTGGGAGGGAGAGTTAAAGTGTTGAGCCACAGTATCCTGGTTATACCTGCCAACAAAACACATGACTTACCGACTAATCACAAGATTTTTCTGTTTAAAAATCTTGACAAGGAATGAATGTACTGACCAAATATAAAATTCTGCAGCTCAGTAATGATCTGGCTGGAGTTTTCTTTTACTTTGTTCCTTATCTAATTGTTTTCTGCTCAAGACAAATCTTTGTATTGGGATGGATCCCTTGATGAACACGATGTCTCAATGCCAGCCGATATAATGAGGTCATAAGCACCAAGGGACTGGGTAACAGCCAGGCCTGGGAGAAAAGATGTTGGTTATATCACCCTGCGAAAATCTGAGGGCCCAGATCATTTCAGATTCACATGCTTCAGCTGAGGCCAATCAGCATGGCGGGCTCCAGCTCCACCTGATACAAGGCTTTACTTCGGCAGAAGTGAGGACTGCAGATGCTGGAAACCAGAGTCTAGATTAGAGCGGTGCTGGAAAAGCACAGCCGGTCAGGCAGCATCTGAGGAGCAGGGAAATCGACATTTTGGGCAAAAGCCCTTCAGCAGGAATAGAGGCAGGGAGCCTCCAGGGTGGAGAGATAAAATGGAATACAAAGCTTTATCTCGCCTTGCCAGCACAGAAGGGTGCTAACTCTCTGAGAACACTTGCAAAGGAACCACAATATCTTGTTTTTAATTCATTCACAGGCTGAGGGCATTGCTGGCTAGACCAGAATTTATTACCCATCCCTAATTCGGAGGCAGTCACATTGCTGTGGGTCTGGAGTCACATGTAGGCCAGACTACATGAAGATGGAAGTTTCCTTCCCTAAGAACATTAATGAACCAGATGTGTTTTTCCTGACAATTGTTTCATGGTCATCATTAGATTCCTAATTCCAGATTTTTATTAAATTCAAATTCCATTACCTGCCATGGTGGGATCCAAACCTGGGTCTCTGGATTAACAGTCAAGTGATAAAGTCAATGGACCATTACCTCCCCATATAATACCTGGTGACTGGTCTCTCAGCTTCCACTTTGTGAGTGTCTCGGTCTGAGACCACGAGGTCTCTGCTTGTTGCCATGATGATGGCAATGCTCAAAGGAGCAGGCAAGTTCTTACAACATTGCATATGGAGGATAGTGGGCTACTGTAGGTTAGGTGGGCTTGGGTCGGAGCAACATCGAGGGCCAAAGGGCTGAATTGCGCTGTATTTTTTCTATGTTCTAACAGTCTGGGCTCCAGCAGACTATTTGGATTTCAGAAGCATACCCCAGGGGTGGCAGGAGTTGCTTGGTACACAAACCTCTTGCTCTCTTTCTCAGTGTCCTTTGCCACTCTGCCAATCACTTGACTTTTGACTCTGAAACAGCTAGCTCAGACACGCCAATCCCTTGCAGTCTGCAGCAGCCCAATCTTCTCAATGGGGTCCCCTAAGAAACTCTTTCACCGAACTTGCTGCAGCCACTGCAAGGGGGCCATGTGACAAAGGCATCCCTCGGCACTATGGTAATGCAAAAGATAAATATTTACATGTGGGTATGTGTTGAGCAACATTGTTCAGTAAACTTACTCAGGGTAGCTAGAGATTGATGAGCTGTTGATAGACACATGTCCAAGCAGTAGATGTGATGGATGCCACCTCCTTTATTCCTCTTCCTGAGGTCATCACCAAAACATTACCATTGTTATGGCCACGTTGTTGAGGTTTCAGATGATTGCCATGAATCAGTCAATGCCATCGCATAACCCAGGATGGTCCAGGCAATGGGACCATTTTTTCAGAACCTAGATTCTCTGGCCCATGACTTCTCTTGTTTAAAGTTAGCTCTCCTTGTGGGATTGCTGACTCCTTGTGATGGAGTACAGAGTCTCTCAGAGCAACAGGAGCAACAATGGATTGCAAATTGAGCTACGTGATGACGTCACCAGTTCCAATCCAGAAGGATGTACTGGTATAGAAATCCACAGATATGGTCAACTTGACAATCTGGTAACAGTGCTGACCATGTCCTGTTCTGAACCTCAAAGACCAGTTGATGGTTGAGTTCTCAGACCACATTTTTAATGAAACCCAGCTGCCAAACCAACTGCTTCTGACTAGGTGATGGTAGGAGAGGTATACCTAAAGATTCGTACAATCCTTGCAGTATGGAAGCAGGCTATTCAGCCCATCAAGTTCACACCGACCCTCTGAAGAGTAGCCCACCTCTCCTACCCCATCCCTGTAATCCTGCATTTCTCATGGCCAATCCACCTAACCTGCATATCTTTGGACTGTGAGAAAAAAAAACTGGAGCAATTGGAGGAAATCCACTCAGACACGGGGAGGATGTGCAAACTCCACACAGACAGCCACCTGAGTCTGGAATTGATCCCAGGCCCCTGGTACTGTGAGGCAGTAGTGCTAAACACTGAGCCATTGTTCTGCCCACAGCACCCCAAAAGAATTCTAAATCCCTTCCCTTCCTTCATCTCTAAGCAGCCTACCTTCCTTACCACCTCTGCCTCATTTCGCTCTGTTTCTGCATCCGAAGGGAAATTGCAAAAATAGTGCCCATGGCAAGTAATAAGTCATCTCTTAGATTCCTGTTAAAGTATCCCGTACACTGACAGGAATTGACCAATTTACATCTCAATACGGACCTCAATGTAAGCTCCACCCACCCCCACACAAATTGACAGACAGGTCAGGGGCAAGCACACAGACCACTGGGGAATTTTTCAAAATCTCCTGCCTGCAAACCTGCCAGCAAGGAATTGTCATAACCTGCCCAGCATCTCTGCTAATGCTGGAATTGCAATTAAACATATAGAAGCACCACCTCTGTAACATGGCTTCTGCATTTACAGTTAACAGTGGGTGGAGTGTCTTTCAGGCAGCATCTTTCCTTTTGGAACAGAACGGCTGAGATCTTGGATTTGAAACTTCTAGAGTGAGGAGGTGAAACTCCCGAGCCTTTAGCCAGCACTGTCTTTCTGCCCACCTTCACATTCACACAGTGTGCGTTACTCTCCTCTCATTTGCTCCCTACCCTTCCGCAGAACATTTCTATTTCGCAAAACCTGACAATTGACCAGAAGAGAGTGATTGATTAGATGAGAGATGATAGGCTGAAAAGTCTGACAGCAGAAAGATTGAGTATATTTTCTTCCTCTATGTTTCATCTTAAATGAAGCAGTTAAAGGGAAGCTAGTGGTTAGAATGGAGTGATAAGGAGCAGTGTTCACAATTACAATTGGATCAAAAAGAATAGAATAAGGAGCCTGATGCACTAAACTCATAGCTGACAGCTGTCCTCATCGGACTCTCTCTGCAGGCTGCGGTTCCAGTAACATTAATGAGTGTACCTTCGTCAGTTTGAGAAAATGGGGGCTGAATGCAATGATGGGGAGGTGTGTGTGTGTGTCAATAACTCTCTGGTTGTGTGGGTGGTTTTCTCCTTTGAGAAGAATTAAAAATGTGAGCCTGAACTCATGTTGCCATGAAATGTGGTTGAATCATGAATCATCAGGGAGACCAGAATGCAGTTGTTGACAGAAATGGAACAAAGCAATTACGTAATCTCAGAACAGTATCCATCAGTGCTATGTGCTTGCCCAGACAATGTATTCTTGTTTTCCCTTATCCACATGTAGTTTAAATGTTTACAAAGTCTGTTTGGAGGTTAGTCCATTCTCAAGATATCCCATGTGAACCTGTTCAGGTATAATTTTGTATGAGATTGGAGAGGTACAAACCTGTTGTTTTCCCAGCTCTTTAATAAATACTGGGATATCAATAACAACTTCATGGTGAGCTGCTCCTTAAAACAATGTAAGAGTACTCAAACTGCGTTTGTTATTGCTGTGCAGGTTCCCCCAGGGAGTTCAGCAGAGACGTAATGCTGGGTGTTCCAGTATAGTCATTTTAAACCATTTCCAATTTGTTTACAAGGTAGGCTTGAGGACCATTGAACTGGAACGTTTAGTCTGCTTCTCTCTCTACAGATTCCGCCAGATCACTTAAGCATTTCCAGCCTTTTCTGTTTTGTAAGATTTCCAGCAGTTGCAGGACTTTGATGAATGTTTGCTCATTGGGATGTTTATCCAAAACGTATAAATCAGGTCAAACTGTGAATTTTGAGCAGATTCATTCCAGCAGTAGTGAGGTGGAGGAAGGTGCATCCTGCCAAGAAGGACCACACTGCTGGGAAAACTCTGAACCCGTGTGTCAGAAAACACTTTGTGAACTTTTAAAGGGTCTGCATGTCAATTTGCAGAGATGTAATTCTTCCTGTCTGGATACGTTAATACACATACCACATTCTAATTTAATAGTGTGAAGGGTCCAGTTTGAATCTGTGGCAATTTCAGTTCAGTTTCTCCTTGGCCTGGTCTGGAACAGAAAGCTATCGTTATTTAACTCTGGATTTGCAAGTTCATTTGCTGAGTAGTTTGTATTTCTCTTTATTTGTTAGTTTAAAGGAATAACCAGCTTTGCTGTTGAAAGCTAGTGGTTCTTTCAGAGCAAAGAACTAATTGGAATAGTAGTCATGAAAGATACAAGTTAGTTGCTAATTAACATTTTACGTTCAATGAACCATTGCACATCATCTATTAATACCAGTACCTCATTAGCTTTCATTGCTTCACTTCTCCTTAAATCACATCAGAATCACAACTGCAACTGTCATCAACAAGAGACATTTATGCCCAGGTTCACACTGTAACTAGTGCCTCTGTTTCTGAATTGTAATGTGTTGAATGCAGATTATTACTCTGCAGACAAGAAAATCTCAATTCTGCTCAGCATGCATCAGTGATTGCCTGTGCCCAATAAAGGTGAAAGTGCTTATATTCCTAATGCAATTACTGATACTTTAATAAGCTTTGTTTCAACTATAGAACAAAGGGATTCTTTTACTCCTCATTGAATTATAATCATTTAAAGCTTGGTTTTTCCTCACAAAGTTTACTTTTTCAATGGTATATCTTGCTTTTACTTAAAGATGTCTTTAATCTCCTGACGCATTAAATTTTCCATATCCAAGTTGTTTCTTATTTGGGTTTTTATTTGCTGGAGTTTAGATGGATGAGATGTGTTCTCATTGAACAGTTTAAGATTCTGGACAGGCTTGCCAGGCCTGACACTAAGTGATTGTTTAGAACATTGCACACAGTTTCAGTACAAGGGGTTATCAAATTGGCACTGATATAAAGAAAAGTATTTTAGCTCAAAGGATTATGAATCTTTGGAATTGTCTACCTCAGTGGCTTGTGGATATTCCATCATTGAGTATATTTTAAGCTAGATATAGAGACTGTTGATGTCTCAGGGAATGGAAGAACACGGGGAGTGAGCAGAGAAGTGGAGTTAAGGCAGAAAGTCAGCCATGATTGTATTGAGTGAAGCAGCAGGATCCAGTGACTGTGTAGCTCCATTCCTACTCCTAGTTCTCAGTCTGGAGGGTCATTAGCAAAATCTGGTTTGAGAAGATGTGAAGCTCAGGTTGAGGTTCTGGATGTAGATTTGCTCACTGAGCTGAAAGGTTCGTTTTCAGATGTTTTGTCACCATATTAGATAACATCTTCAGTGACCCTCTGAATGAAGCACTGGTTATGTAGCCCACTTTCTATTTATATGTTTGTGTTTCCTTGGGTTGTTGATATATGAACATCAACTAGCCACAAAATAACATGACCCACTTTCATTAGGATCCTTACACACAGATGAGGAAGGACACCACTTTGGCTGGGGCAGCACATCCATCCTAGGACAGGCTAAATAGAGTCACGCACGAGGATGGCATTCCAACCAGAACTCTACCAACAAACACATTGACTTGGATCCAATTTACCACCCCCTGAGAAAAAGAACAGGAAGTGACATTACCATAGGAAATGATGTCATCACAGTAAATGAAATCACTGATCAAAGGAAACTCAAACATATAAATAGAAAGCGGGCTACATCACCAGTGCTTCATTCAGAGGCTCACTGAAAATGTTACTTAGTATGGTGACAAAACATCTGAAAATGAACCTTCCAGCTCAGCAAGCAAACGTACACCCAAAACAAAGCCAATTTTAATGATTGCAGAAAAATGTAAAGCAGGGGAGCAATTTGGTTATCTCAGTCTTGACTGATGACAAAGTGGCTTGAACTGATTATGTTTAATTATTTTCTTGCATAAGGCATATCGCTCTGCTATTTGCTAAACAGAAGGTAATCCAATTCATTTGAGGACATTCGATAGCTTTTTTTATGAATTAGCTGGTTGGTTGTTCATGCAATGATAGTTTCAGCATCAGTTTAAGTATTTGTAGCAAACTATAACTTTTAATGTCTTCAATACTGTTGTCCAATTGTTTCTCTGCTTCATCTCCTGCAGAAACGTCAGCTATGTCTTGATTTTTAAAAAAATGTAGATACTTATGCAGCATCTTTAACATAATGAAACATCGCAAGATGCTGCACAGGATAATTATCAAATAAAATATGGCACCAAGATGCATAAGAGTTACTTGTTCCAAATAACAAAAAGTTTGAACAAAGTGATAAGTTTTAATGAACTCAAGAACAGTGAGGAATGGGGATATAGGGATGCTGGGATGGTATTCCAAAACAGATGCGGGCTCAGCCACCAAAACTGACAGAATTAAAAATAGGATACCCAGGTCTCAGTTAAAGCAGCACAGATATCTCAGTGGGTTGTGGTGTTGGAGAAAATTACAGACATCTTGGAAGTATTTCTAAGTCGGAAGAGACTTTTAAAACCAAGACATTCCTTGACCAGGAGTCACTGCAAGTCAGTAAGCACAGGGAGGATAAGGAACAGGGTTTGTTGTGATTCTGGCAGTGGAGTATGAGATGACTCATTTCCAACCTGTCTGATACCCAATCATGCAGCCTTACACAATGTCATTCTATATATTCAACTCCTGAGTTAGTATTGTCAAACAAAGTTAATTTTAAAGAACTAATCTCATTCAAATGAACTGATCGAATACTGTGTTGATATAGAGTTTTTGTAGGAACACAGTATTTCGTAGAATCCTAGAATCCCTATAGTGTGAATGCAGGCCATTCAGCCCATTGAGTCCACAGAACCCTGGCAAAGAGCATCCAATCCAGATCCACACTCTCACCCTATCCCTGTATCCCTGCATTTTCCATAGTTAATCCACCTAGCCTGCACATCCCTGGACACGAGGGATAATTTAGCATGACCAATCCACCCAATCTGCACATCTTTGGACTGTGGGAGGAAATCCACACATAAACAGGGAGAACATGCAAGCTTCACACAGACTGTCGCCCGAGGGTGGAATTGAATACAGGATCCTGGCACTGTGAGGCAGCAGTGCTAATCACTGAGCCACTCTGCTGCTGGAATTCAATTCAGTGCACCTCCACTCAGGACAAGAACAACAAATCAGAATCTTGATTGTAATGCTTCAACAATAATATGGCTGACACCCAGGTATTGTCAATATACGCACGTGTATAATGCCTATTGGACAAGATACTAAAGTGTGACTCATGCAGGGGAACTGTATTTGAGTAAAGAGGAATTATCTTCAGCTGATGAACAGATAGGACAAAATTATTAGCATTCAATTATTTCTTCCCCAACCTCAGGTACAATTCCATGTTGGAACTCTGTTTAATCGGAGAATTACAAATGAAGAGTCCTGATCAGTTGTGGTCCGTGGTGAAGCAAGGTTCGAGGTAGAAGAAAATTGGAAAAGCATTTTGTGAAACAAGAATAAAATTGGCCATAGCATGACAATCTCTGAGCAGGTGGTCTCACCCTCAACACTGACTATTATAGATACAGAGTAACACATTTCTATAAGGTTGTGATGACAGCTAATATGACAACTGGATAAGTCAAATCCCCAAATTGAAGCCTTGCCTGACCACCCATTTTTACAAATTATTTTACTTCTGAGGCTGCAGATTGTTTTTTTCACAATAAAACAGAAGCTTACTACAGAGGGAAAGTGATAAAATAAGACAAATCAAGTTAGCTAAGTATAGAACAAAGTTTGAAGGATCTTAAAACAACAGCAAAGTAATATTTTTTTGTAAATTCGCCAACAATATCATGTCCAGAGAGATTGCTTTCCTCTCTCAAATATTTAAGTTAGATTCAACTGATTCTTTACAGCTCTTTCCTGTGAACAGTGAAGTCTTTTTACACGAACACTCAAAAAACTAACAGCTTAGGCTTTCCCAATCTTTTAATACTCAGCAGTTTTCCAGTAAACTAGCCCTGGTCGAGAAGTTATTTAAACTAACTCCCTACTGAGGTGAATTATTACCTGAACTGTTCAAAACTCCTTTTGAGGGGAATCAATATTGTGTTCTGCCCCAGTTAGGTCTCATAACGGTCCAAAATGTCCAGGCTGTAGGCTCCCTGAACCAAAAACAATCCTTGAATACCCTAAAGTAAAAACAAGCAAATGACACTCAATGTTTACACTCACAGTCATAAACTCAGTACAGTACAAAGCATTTTCCATTAACTCTTCAGGGATTTCCTCCTCGGTGACATGTAATGGAGTAGATTATTATTCCAGAAAGGCTGACTGACCTTGTTATTTTTAAAACATCTTTTAACACAACAGTTTTCAATGTGGACATGGGATGTGGTGATCATTGTGAAAATAGACCATCAATTTTTTGACTTCCATCATCTTATTTTAATCTCATCTGGTGCATTTTTATGGACTAAAATTGATTTAAATAAAAAAAAACACAGATTTAAGATAGTCAGAGCAGGTAACCTGACCAGGTGAGTCATGTTCATTAAACCTTCAATAAGGAAGCAGTCTGAACTAAACATCAGATACCATCAAAATGACTGAAAACAGTCACTCAAATATGTAACTACTGCTTGACTTACAGCTTTCTAGAAGTTTTGCATTTTCAGAAGAAAGCTGCCTTCAGATTATCTATCTTAGAGTAAAACAATGAAATCAGACACAGAGATGCACAAATGGACAATTAAGTGCACAGGAGAGCATGCCAGGAGTAACACTAGGCATACCTAAAAATGAGGTGACAATCTGGTGAAGCTTTGGGGTGGCATGGTGGCTCAGTGGTTAGCACTGCTGCCTCCCAGCACCAGGGTCCCAGATTCTGTTCCAGCCTTGGGCGACTGTCTGTGTGGTGTTTGCACATTCTCCCCTTGTCTGCGTGGGTTTCCTCTGGGCGCTCCAGTTTCCTCCCACAGTCCAAAGATGCGCAGGCCAGGTGAATTGACCATGCTAAATTGCCCATAGTGCTAGGTGCATGAGACAGAGGGAAATGAGTCTGGGTGGGTTACTCTTTGGAGGGTCAGTGTGGACTGGTTGGGCTGAAGGGCCTGTTTCCACACTGTGGGGAATCTAATCGAATCTAATCTACTAAAACTGATGTTACTACCCTGTATGCCAAACGGCATAAGCAGCAAGTGACTGAGCTATGTGGTCCTAAAACCAACAGATCAGATCTAAGCTCGGTAGTCCTTCCACAACCAGTTGAGAATGGTATTGGACAATCACACAGCTCACTAGAGGAGAGGCTCCACAAATATCCCCATCCTCAGTGATGGAAGAGCCCAGCACATCAGTGCAAAAGATAAGGCTGAAGCTCTCACAGCAATCTTTAGCCAGAAGTGCTGAGTGGATGATCCATCCAGGCCTCCTCCAGTGATCCCCAGTGTCACAGATACCAGTCTTCAGCTATTTTGATTCACTCCTTGTGTTATGAAGGATCCTTTCTAAGAATAACAAGTTAACCTATATTATTGATTAAAGCGGAAATGAGGGTCAACTCTGTTACACAGAGAGTGGTTAGTATGTGGAATGAACTGCCAGAGGAAGTGGTAGATACGGGTACTGTTGCGATGTTTAAAAGACAATTAGATAAGTACATGAATAGGAAAGGTTTGGAGGGGTATGGGCTAAATGCAGGCAAATGGGACAAGTTTAATTTGGAAACATGGTTAGCATGGACTAGTTGGACTGACTGGCCTGTTTCCTTGCTGTGAGACTCTATGACTCTGTAACTGAGAGATGAATGTTGTTCAGGATACTGGGATAGTTTACTTTGAATCTTTAATAGGTATCTGAATAGGCCCTTTGTAAATGGCACCTTAAGAATAGGTCATCACTGCTGACTAAGCAAGCATCTTCTGTTGAATTTTTGTAAATCTGTTTTCAAAGTAAATTATGTTATCCCAAACTTCAGAATTCAATAAGATCCCCTTTCCAGAAGAATCCTACTCTATTTATATTTTAGAGAGTAAACTGAATTCTGGACTAGTTCTGCCATGTTTTGTTGCTGTGGAGACTTCTCCACAATATGTAGAGCTGATTCTGCTTATAAATAACTAAATAAACAACAACTGTAATACAGAAGCCAGTGCCCTCCCCCCCAGTAACTGGAGTATATTGCTTTAACCGTTATAGAGACATGCAATGAGCTGCTTAGCCTTATAAAAGCAAAGTATATCACCTTCTCCCTTTCAAACAGCAACCTGCTTGGAGTTATATTATTCATACAGAATATCGTGATATTGATGTGCTCATGTATGTTTAGAAAGCTATATAATTTGTTCAGCACTACACTCAGGCAACCATAGCAACATTCGATCATTCCATACCCCACTTATTGAAATCTGAGAAATATATTGCGTGTTAGCTCAGCATTTGTGTCCAGAAATATTATTTCAGATTTCTGGGAAACACAATACATAACACTTTACAATTGTGCTGATCTCAAATACATTCCGAGTTTGGTGGTGTTTGTTGTTTCAGAGGTCATGTGTTAATGGATGGGTTTTAGGGAGCTATTTTGGAATAATTATGCATCTCCAAGCTTTACATTTCTTTCACTAAGTTTGTTGTGTAAACTCCGCTGTTAAATACACAGAAACTGTTCTGAAAGTTATACATTCCTCTTTCCTAACACCCAGTTTCTTTAAACCAGGAAATGGCTGATTTTATTCCCTGGCACTTCATTGGAAGAAAATGTATCCAAGAATAAAAAGAATATGCACGTGAATTAACTGCCCAGAGACCAGTATCCAGTCACCAAGTCACCCTTTCTATCGGAAATCAGAGTAAACTGGCTGTGGACAGCCAGCTCAGAGTCAATCCCTGGTTTTTTCTTTTTTTAGAGACTCGAAATCTCCTGGTTATCTTCTTTCTTTCTTTTCTCTCTCCCTCTCACACAACCACCCAGCAGCGGTAGTGCTTATATTTCCCCCAGCCCCCAAGTTGTGTGTGTGCAGGAATGAGACACGGTGAAAGACGCAAGGTGCACAAATCTTTATTCAGTTTCCACCACCAGGAAGAAAGGAAATACCCGAGTGGCCAGTGACAAGCAGTGCCCCTCACAAAGGGCAATGCTGGGTGATCAAACAGTGAAGGGGAGGGCAGGGACTAAACCAAAATAGGGTTGGAGGGGGGAGGCAGAGGGGGTTACTGAGAGGAGTTACAGGGAGGTAATCACACTTCAGGTGAAGGAAAAAGGTAGATGGGTTACAGTCAGGGGACTGAAAGGGAACCCCTGTGGCCATTCCCCTCAATAACTAGTATACCGCTTTGGATACTGTTGTGGGGAATGACTTATTAGTGGTAAGCCATGGGGTACAGGTCTCTGGCGCAGACTCTGTCCCTGTTGCTCAGAAGGGAAGGGGGAAGAGAAGCAGAGCATTAGTCACTGGGGACTCCATCGTTAGGGGGACAGACAGGAGGTTTTGTGGGAAAGAGAGAGACTCACGGTTGATGTGTTGCCTCCCAGGTGCCAGGGACCGTGATGTCTAGGATTGTGTTTTCAAGATCCTTGAGGGGGAGGCGGAGCAGCCCCAAGTCGTGGTCCACATAGCTATTAACGACATAATTAGGAAGAGAGACAGGGATTTAAAGCAGAAATTCAGGGACGTAGGGTAGAACCTTACAGCTAGAACAAACAGAGTTGTTACATAGATAGAACATAGAACAGTACAGCACAGAACAGGCCCTTCAGCCCACGATGTTGCGCTGAGGATTAATCCTAATCCAAACTAAAATAACCTCACCCACACATCCCTCAATTCACTGCTATTCATGTACATATCCAGCAGTTGCTTAAATGTCCCCAGTGACTCTGCTTCCACCACCACAGCTGGCAAGGCATTCCATGCATTCACAACTCTCGGCATAAAAAACCTACCTCTGATGCCTCCTCTATACCTTCCTCCTAATATCTTAAAACTATGACCCCTCATGCCACTTAATCCCGCCCTGGGGAAAAGTCTCTGGTTATCGACTCTACCCATGCCTCTCATTACCTTGTACACCTAGATCAGGTCATCTCTCTTCCTCCTCCTCTCCAGAGAGAAAAGTCCGAGCTTAGTCAACCTCTCTTCACAAGGCAAGCCCTCCAGTCCAGGCAGCATCCTGGTAAACCTTCTTTGCACCCTCTCCAAAGACTCTGCATCTTTCCTATAAAGAACGAGACACAATATTCCCACGTGTGGTCTCACCAGGGCCTTGTAGAGCTGCAACAAAACCTCGCAGCTCTTAAACCTGATTCCCCATGTTAATGAAAGTCAAAACACCATATGCTTTCTTGACAACCCTATCCACTTGGGTGGCAACTTTGAGGGATCCCTCTGTTCTTCCACACTGCCAAGAATCCTGTCTTTAATCCTATATATAGCATTCAAGTTCAACTTTCCAAAATAGATCACTTCGCATTTACCCACGTTGAACTCCATCTGCCATTTCTCAGCCCAGCTCTGCATCCTGTCTATGTCACACTGCAGCCTGCAGTAGCCCTCTATACTATCGATGACACCTCCAACCTTTGTGTCATCAGCAAATTTACTAACCCACCCCTCAACCTCCTCATCCAAGTCATTTATAAAAACTACAAACAGCAAAGGCCCAAGAACAGAGTCCTGCGGGACCCCACTCACCACTGACTTCCAGGCAGAATACTTTCCATCTACAACCACTCTCTGCCTTCTGTCAGTGAGCCAATTCTGAATCCAGATAGCCAAACCTCCCTGTATCCCATACCTCCTGACTTTATGAATGAACCTACAGTGGGGAACCTTATCAAATGCCTTGCTGAAGTCCATATACACCACACCCACTGCTCGGCCTTTGTCACCTTATCTTGTCACTTGGTTGTTGTCCATGCCACGTCCTAGTGAAGCAAGGAATAGGGAAAGGGAAGAGTTGAATACGTGGCTACAGGGATGGTTCAGGAGGGAGGGTTTCAGATTCCTGGATAATTGAGGTTCTTTCTGGGGTAGGTGGGAGCTCTACAAACAGGATGGTCTACACCTGAAACAGAGGGTTACCAATATCCTGGGGGGAAATTTGTTAATGCTCTTCGGCTGGGTTTAAACTAATTCAATAGGGGGATGGGAACTGAAATTATAGTTTGAGTATATGGGAGGAGGAGAGTAGTGAAGTCAGAACTAAGATTTCAAGATCGCAAACGGCACTGGCAGGCAAGACGCTGGTTTGAAGTGTGTCCACTTCAGTGCCAGGAGCATTTGGAATAAGATGGGTGAACCTGCAGCATGGGTTGGTACCGGAGATTTCGATATTGTGGCCATTCCAGAGACATGGATCAAACAGGCACAGGAATGTTGTTGTAGGTTCCAGGATTTATATGTTTCAGTAAGAACAGAGAAAATGGCAAAAGATGCGGAGGTGTGGCATTGTTGGTCAAGGACAGTATTACAGTTACAGAAAGGATGTTTGAGAACTCCTGTACTGAGGTAGTATGGGCTGAGGTTAGAAACAGGAAAGGAGAGGTCACCCTGTTGGGAGTCTTCTACAGACCTCCACATAGTTCCAGAGATGGAGAGGAAAGGACAGCAAAGATGATCCTTGATAGGAGAGAGGGTGACAGGATAGCTCTGATGGGGGTCTTTAACTTTACAAATATTAACTGGAAATATGATGGTCTATCTATGAGTATCTGTCTGCCTGTGTCTATCGGTCTGAGTCTGTGTGTTGGTGTGTGTCTCCCTGTCTGTATCTGTCTGAGTGTGTGTTGGTGTGTGTTTTCCTGTGTGTATCTGTCTGAGTGTGTGTTGGTGTGTGTATCTGTCTGAGTGTGTGTCTCTCTGTGTGTATCTGTCTGAGTCTGTGTGTTGTTGTGTGTCTTCCTGTGTGTATCTGTCTGAGTCTGTGTGTTGGTGTGTGTCTCCCTGTGTGTATCCATCTGAGTGTGTGTTGGTATGTGTCTCTGTGTGTATCTGTCTGAGTGTGTGTTGGTATGTGTCTCCCTGTGTGTATCTGTCTGAGTGTGTGTTGGTGTGTGTCTCCCTGTGTGTATCTGTTTGAGTGTGTGTTGGTATGTGTCTCCCTGTGTGTATCTGTTTGAGTGTGTGTTGGTGTGTATCTTCCTGTGTGTATCTGTCTGAGTGTGTGTTGGTGTGTGTCTCCCTGTGTGTATCTGTCTGAGTGTGCAAGTGTGTCTATGGTGAACTTACTTTTAGCCCAGGTCCAAGCCTAAGATCAGCACAGTGGGTTGAAGTGAACCTAACCTGACACTGAGTTTGGGCTGCAGAAATCAGAGTGGTGTTTGGGTGAGCAACTACAGCTGGTAATGTCGTTCCCTGTACCCATTTGAGAAGGATGCATTCAAGTCACATGGCTGGCTTGCAATGGCCCAGTTGTTGGTCTTGGATGGGGTGGTGGTGGGTGTGGTGAACACTTGCAATGGGATGGGCCATGGGGGATACACAGGATGGGCAAGTTGTCACCTGGACTTGTGTGTATACATGGTATTATCACTGGACTATTCATCCAGAGACCCAGGAAATTTTCTGGAGACCCAGGTTCAAATCCCACAATGGTGGCAATTCAGTCCAATAAAAAAGTCTGAATTAAGAGTCTAATGATGACCATTAAACCATTGTTGGTTGTTGGGAAAACCTATCAGGGTCACTAATGTCCTTTAGTGAAGGAAATCTACCAACCTTACCTGATCTGGCTACATGTGACTCCAGACCCACAGCAAGGTGATTGACTCTTAACTGCCCTCTGGGCAATTAGAAATGGGCAATAAATGCTGGGCCTAGCCAGTGACATCCTCATCCTGTGAATGAATTAAAAATAACTAAACCTTAACTGCACATCTTTGAACTGTGGGAGGAAACTGGAGCATCCGGAGAAAACCCACACAGACACAGGGAGAATGTGCAAACTCCACACTCCCACCTGAGGCTGGGATTGAACCCAGGTCCTTGGTGCTATGAGGCAGCAGTGCTAATGTTGAGCCGCTGTACTCCCCCATGTTGAAAGATGTCATCTTGTCCTGCTGGCCCACCTGTTCCTCTCTCCTGCAACAGCTTGTGTTGCTCTGACGAACAATGATCCTCCTCCTCCCACACCTCAGCCAGACAACAGTCACGGTCTCTTTGTGACTCCGATAAGGGGTAAGATAAACAGAGCACCAGAACACTTATTTCATTTTAACTTAAACACTCAGATAATTTATTCCTTGTGTTGGTGAAGTTCACTAACTGTCCAATGATATACTTCAAAGGTAGACTTCACAGCACCAACAATTAACCTGAAATGGGGAGTATCCCTTTCAGCATCACTTGAAATTGACGACACTGATTTTGCCCCAGTCAGCTATTCACTGTTCAGGGAGAATGGCAGAACGAGCATTAGGTGGGCTCTTGGGTCACAGTGGTATTGTCACTATCTTTGAGACAGAAGGCCTGATTTCAAGTCACTCCTGCCTCAGAAGTGTACCATAGAAACTATCTTTCTCTATTAAGGGTTTATATGATACAGTGGTAATGTCTGTACCTCTGACCCAGAAAGCTCAGGTTCATAGCCTATCTGCTCTGGAGTTATGTAATAACAGCTTTGAACTAATTGATGAAAAAGTCCTGAGAATAATCACGAGCAACAAAATGCTTGAAGCCACTTTAATGAGGATTAACAGACACTGAAAGCGGCAGTCAGGCTGTGAGCTCTCTTTCAAGCAGCTCTCACCACACAGGCTTCTTTAGGAGGATGGCACCTCATGGCAAACAATTTAAGCTTTCACCTTAGCTGACCGGTGGAACTCTCCCCTCGCTGGTGTGACAAGGGTAATGGCAAGTATCGTGACAAAATAAGGTAAAAATTAATCTCTATTGGAACATCCCAGGGTAACATATTATCACAAGGACAGAATGCAGATTTTTTAATAAAATTATTTTGTGTTTGGCTGTGTGATTTCTCACAAAAATAGGAAGCTGTAGCATGGCAAATACCTTTGAGAGAAGCAGAGAAAGAGAGAGAGAGAGAGAGAGAATTTGCCAGTAGCTGCAGCTGACAGTTTGGGATTTGGAGTTAATGAGTAAGAAAGCAGCAGCAAGGCCCAGGCTTCATCCGGGCATCTACGGCTGTGAGACACTAGAGAGTTGGAGGGTGACCTTATTGGATGCTGTTGGAAGGACTACAAGAAATCTCAGACCGTGGAGAATAGCGCTGAAGAGAATCGAACTGTATTCCTGAGAATTGTGGCAGACTTTGTTTTGAATCCAGGAGAAGTGAAGGAACTCTCAAGATCCTGTGAAGAGGAACTCTTAGTAGAAAAAGAAGAACAAAGAGTGTGCTGTTGAGATTATTTAGGTTAAACGTGTGTATTTACAAATAATAGTGCTGTTAATTGTACTGGTCTTCTCCAATGAAAACATTTATTTAAAATTTAAAATCTTGTGACAATATCCTTCAGTTAATGCCTAGGACTTAGAACTCCTTTTGAAAAGATTACTGGTCTCCACCAAGTTGGTGAAATATGTAATTTTACTGGTTCAGTCTGCAGTAGTCACTCATGATAAATACAATCAGAATTACAACTCGGTAAAGATAATGCACATTTAGAAGCTTCTTAAAATTTATATAAAGTTCCTAAATAGCATGCTCATAAAATATTCATCTTAATATAGGGAGAGGTTGAATAGGCTGGTGCTGTTTTCCCTGGAGCGTCGGAGACTGTGGAGTGGGCTGGTATCCAGCAGGTATGAGATTCCTGCTCCCTGTATGGCTGAGGGAAAGGGCTGTGGACAGGATGAGCCAGCTGACCACGGCACCATGGTGCAGGAGGCCATTCAACAGGGGAGAGCAAAAAGACAAGTAGTTGTTATCGGGGATTCTATAATTAGGGAGACAGATAGTATCCTTTGTGAGTCGGATCGGGGGTCCAGCATGATGTGTTGCCTGCCCGGTGCCAGGGCGCAGGACATCTCTGACTGTCTTGAAATGATATTGGAGCCGGAGGGAGAGGATCCAGCTGTTGTGGTCCACGTTGGCACTAACACCATAGGCAGGGCTAGGCAGGGGGACCTATTTGGGGATTATTAAGGACTAGGAAGGAAATTGAAGAACAGATCCTCGAGGGTCATAATCTCTGAATTACTGCCCAAGCCACTTGCTAATTGGCATCAGGATAAGAAAATTACAGCTAAGAGATTGGTGTAGGAAAGAGGGATTCCATTTCGTGGGACATTGGCATCAGTTTTGGAACTGGGGCGATCTGTACCGATGGGACAGTCTCCACCTGAACTGATCTGGAACCTGTGCTCTGGTGAAAAGAATAAATAGGGTTGTCACTAGGATTTTAAACTTGTGAGTCGGGGGAAGGGAAAGGGAAAGCTACAGGCAGTGTGGAGTCAAGTAGAAAGATAAGCAGCAGGTTAGCACATGTACAGGGTTTAAGAGGAATGAAGCAAAGAGGAAGGATAACTTCGGACATATTACTAAAGGTGTTGGAAATCATGAGGATAAGAAAATTAGCATTAAGGCGCTTTTCCTGAATGCTCGTAATATTTGTAACAAAGTACATGAATTAATGGTACAAATCATTGTGAATGATTATGATGTGGTAGGCATCACAGAGACATGGTTACAGGGGGGTTCAGGACTGGCAGTTAAACATCCAAGGATTTACAACTTATCGACAGGGAGGTGGGCAGGGGTGGTGGGGTTGCCCTGTTAGTTAAGAATGAAATTAAATCTATGGCACTGAATGACATAGGGTCGGATGATGTGGAATCTGTGTGGGTGGAACTAAGGAACCACAAAGGCAAAAAAACCATAATGGGAGTTATGACCAGAGCTCCTAACAGTGGTCAGGACCAGGGGCGCAACATGTAACAGGAAATAGATAGGGCATGTCAGAAAGGCAAGGTCACGGTGATCATGGGGGACTTCAATATGCAGGTGGACTGGGTGAATAATGTTGCCGGTGGATCCAAAGAAAGGGAATTCATGGAATGCTTACAGGATGGCTTTTTGGAACAGCTTGTGATTGAGCCCACAAGGGAGCAGGCTATTCTGGACTTAGTGCTATGTAACGAGCCAGACTTTCTAAAAGATCTCAGAGTGAGGAAACACTTAGGAGGCAGCGATCATTATGTGGTAGAGTTCATTCTGTAGTTTGAAAGAGAGAAGGCAAAATCAGATGTAATGGTGTTACAGTTAAATAAAGGTAATTACAGGGGCATGAGAGAGGAACTGACAAAAATCGACTGGAAGCAGAGCCTAGTGGGGAAGACAGTAGAGCAAAAATGGCAGGAGTTTCTGGGTGTAATTGAGGACACAGTACAGAGGTTCATCCCAAAGAAAATAGAGATTATCCGGGGAAAGGGGGGATTAGACAGCCATGGCTGACAAAGGAAGTCAGGAAATGTATTAAAGAAAAAGAGAGAGCCTATAAAATAGCCAAGAGCAGTGGGAAATCAGAAGATTGGGAAGGCTACAAAAACAAACAGAGGATAACAAAGAGAGAAATAAGGAAGGAGAGGATCAAATATGAAGGTAGGCTAGCCAGTAATATTATAAATGATAGTAAAAGTTTCTTTCAATACATATGAAACAAATGAGAGGCAAAAGTAGAAATTGGGCTGCTCCAAATTGATGCTGGAAGGCTAGTGATGAGAGATAAGGAAATAGCTGAAGAACTTAATAAGTACTTTGTGTCAGTCTTCACAGTGGAAGACAGGAGTAATATCCCAACAATTAAGGAAAGTCAGGGGTAGAGTTGAGTATGGTAGCCATTACAAAAGAGAAAGTGCTAGAAAAGCTAAAGGTCTAAAAATTGATAAATCTCCTGGCCCTGATGGGATGCATCCTAGAGTTCTGAGGGAGGTAGCTGAGGAAATAGTGGAGGCATTGGTTGTGAACTTTGAAAAGTCACTGGAGTCAGGGAAAGTTCCAGATGATTGGAAAATCGCTGTTGTAACCCCCTTGTTCAAGAAAGGATCAAGACAAAAGATGGAAAATTATAGGCCAATTAGCCTAACCTCGGTTGGAGATAAGATTCTAGAATCCATCATTAGGAATGAGATTTCTTAATTCTTGGAAGTGCAGGGTGAATGAAAACAAGTCAGCATGGATTTAGTAAGGGGAGGTCAGGCCTGACAAACCTGTTAGAATTCTTTGAAGAGTTAACAAGTAGGTTAGACCAGGGAAACCCAGTGGATGTTATCTCTATAGATTCCAAAAGGCCTTTGATAAGGTGCCTCTCGGGAGGCTGCTGAGCAAGGTGAGGACCCATGGTGTTCGAGGTTGGATTGAGGATTGGCTGTCAAACAGAAGGCAGAGTTGAGATAAAAGGTTCTTTTTCGGAAGGGCAGCCGGTGACAAGTGGTGTCCCGCAGGGTTCAGTGTTGGGGCCGCAGCTGTTCACTTTATATATTAATGATCTGGATGCAGGGACTGGGGGCATTCTGGTGAAGTTCTCCGATGATACGAAGTTAGGTGGACAGGCAGGTAGTACTGAGGGAGTGGGGAGGCTGCAGAAAGATTTAGACAGTTTAGGAGAGTGGTCCAGGAAATGGCTGATGAAATTCAATGTGAGCAAGTGCGAGGTCTTGCCCTTTGGAAAAAGGAACACAGGCATGGACTATTTTTTAAACAGAGAGAAAATTCATAAAGCCAAAGTACAAAGGGATCTGGGAATGTTAGTCCAGGATTCTCTAAAGGTTAACTTGCAGGTTGAGTCCGTGGTTAAGAAAGCAAACGTAATGCTGTCATTTATCTCATGAGGGTTGGAATATAAAAGCAGTGATGTGCTTCTGAGAATTTATAAAGCTCTGGTTAGGCCCCATTTAGAACACTGTGTCCAGTTTTGGGCAGCACACCTCAGGAAAGATATACTGGCACTGGAGTGTGTTCAGCACAGATTCACACGGATGATCCCTGGAATGGTAGGCCGAACATATGATGAACAACTGAGTATTCTAGGATTGTAATCCTTAGAGTGAGGTCTAATAGAAACTTACAAGGTAATGCATGGCTTAGAAAGGTTGGCGCTGGAAAGTTGTTTCCGTTAGGTGGGGAGACTAGGACCTAAGGGGAAACATTTTCACCCAGTGGGTGGTACGTGTATGGAATGAGCTGCCAGAGGATGTGGTGGAGGCTGGGACAATTGCAACAGTTAAGAGGCATTTGGTTGGGTATATGAATAGGAAGGGTTTGGAGGGATATGGGCCGGGTGCTAGCAGGTGGGACTAGATTAGGATGGGATATCTGGTCAGCATGGATGAGTTGGACTGAAGGGTCTGTTTCCATGCTATACATCTCTATGACTCTGTCTTTCTCTCCAGTAAAATACATCAAACTTAAAAGAAAACCAATGTATTTTTCATCATCAATTGCTGTAACCTGTTAAATCATTAAATAAGTGATTTTGCAGTTAGTATTCTAATCACCAACACCCCCTGTGAAGAAATGAAGAGAACACAAAGAAGAGACCATTTGTTTACAACAAACAATTGTTGGGATATCTGGTCGGCATGGACAGGTCGGACTGAAGGGTCTGTTTCCATGCTGAACATTTCTATGACTCTATGACAGAAACTTGGTCCATGTTTTTTGTTGGCCTGTGTCTTCAATAATGTTTTAAACAATTGAAATGACTCTGGAATTAGTGGGGCTTGGTTTCCTCTCAGCTACCCCAGTGAGGGCTAATAATGTTATTTCTAAGCAAGGAAAGATTTCCTTGATCTTTCTTTTCAGCTTAGTATTCCTGATCTTTCGCCACTGGTTTGTGTTGACAAAACATCATTGCACAAATATTTATAAATGTTATTAGTTATTTTACCACATTGTAACCCTTGTTTAATCATTCATCCTAAAGAATGAATTATGCAAAATATGGTGACATGTTCTGGCCTTCATTATAATGAAGGTATGACAAATCATTTTAAGGTTGTAAAAGCATTACAAAGTAAATTTTTAAAAAATGAAAGAACTGCAAATGCTAGAAATCTGAAACAAGGGTCACTGGGTTTCCAACAATTCAAACCCATACTGTGATTATATATTTTTCTTTTAAAGAGTTCCAGATCCAACGAGAAAAAACTGAACCAATAACAGAAACAGCTGGAAATGTCAGCCGGTCTGGCAGCATCAGTGGAGGGAAAAACAGAGTTAACATTTCGGGTCCAGTGACCTTTGTTTCAGATTTTCAGCATCTGCAGTTCTTACTAAGAAGAAACAGGATGTGACTAAATATTTTACTATTCTTCCATGTAGTGGCCCACTGTCAGCTGAAGACAAGCAGATCCTCACCTTGTAAATGTCTATTTGTCACAGGGGTGGCACCATTGTCAGTCAGAAATGCACAAAGATGCGATCACGGATCTTTCGTAGACATCACTAATTATGTTGAACATAACTGAAGTGTATAATTATGAGGTAAATGATGTGAACACATTACAAACATTACAGGTTACAGTTCACACTACCCATTCATTTCCTCTCTGTGGTTCCAGCATCTGTTGATCTACACCCTTCCTTCAATGTACTTTACATGTTTACTTGTCCTCGGGTTTTGGTGCTGATACATAGTTAGTGCTGAAATGTCAACATGGATTTCCTCTTTTCTTGTGCTGATTAATCTGCTGTGTGCTTTAGCATCTTTATTTCAGATACTTAACTTTTTTGTATTATTTTGGGTATATTGAACAGAAGAAGGCCATTTGGCCCCTTGATTTTGCTCCACCATTCAATAGGATCATGGCTGATCTGACACTCCTTACATTCACGTAGAGTCATAGAGTCATAGCGATGTAAAGCACAGAAACAGACCCTTCGGTCCAACTCATCCGTGCTGACCAGATATCCCATCCTAATCTAGTCCTACCTGCCAGCACCTGGCCCATATCCCTCCAAACCCTTCCTATTCATATACCCATCCAAATGCCTCTTAAATGTTGTAATTGTACCAGTCTCCACCACTTCTCTGACAGCTGATTCCACGTGTGACCACACTCTGCGTGAAAAAGTTTCCCCTTAGATCTCTTTTATATCTTTCCCCTCTCACCCTAAACCTATGCCCTCTAGTTCTGGACTCCCCCACCCCAGGGAAAAGACTTTGTCTATTTATCCTATCCATGCCCTTCATGATTTTATAAAACTCTATAAAGTCACTTTTCAGCCTCTGATGCTCCAGGGAAAACAGCCCCAGCCTGTTCAGCCTCTCCCTATAGCTCAGATTCTCCAACCCTGGCAACATCCTTGTAAATCTTTTCTGAACCTTTTCGAGTTTCACAACATCTTTCCAATAGGAAGGAGACCAGAATTCATAGGAACACAGGAATTAGCGGGGGGAATAGACAATTCAGCCTTCGAGCCCACTCCGCTATTTAACATGACCATGGCTCAACTTATATGTCTCAACTTCACTCTACTGCCTGCTCACCAGAGCCCTTAATCCTGCATTTCATCAGAAATATATCTATTTCTTTCTTAAATCTGTTGATTGATTCTGCTCCCAGCCACTCTGGGGTAGTGAGTTCCACAGATTCACAACTCTCTGGGAGAAGGAGTTTCTCCCCATCTTGGTTTTAAACTTACCTCCTGTCACTCTGTATCTATGATCTCTTGTTCTACACTGTCCAACAACGGGGAGCATCTGTTTAATGTCCTCCTTATCAATCCCTTTTTTAACATTTTAAACATCTCAATCAGATACACCCCCCACCCCCCAAATTCTTCTGAACTCCAGTGAGCATAAGCCAAAAGTATTCAACCGCTCCTTATCCAACAGCCTTTCATCTCTGGAATCAACCTGGTGACCCTGCTCTGAATTGCCTCTGGTGCCACCACATCCTTTCTCAAATAAGGAAACCAAAACTGGGCACAATACTCCAACACCTTATATAATTGGAACAATACTTCTTTACTTTTATAATGGAGTCCTTTTGCAATAAATACCAGGACTCCATTTGCCTTTCTGCACATGCATACCCACTTTCTGTGATTCATGCACAAAGACACCCAGATCCCCCTGCACTGTTGTACTTTCCCATTTAAGTAATAATTTCTCCTTTAATGTTTCTGGCCAAAATTGACAACCTCACACTTATCCACATTGAACTACATTTGCCAGATTGTGGTCCATGCTTGTAGTCCATCCATAAACTCTGGTCCTAGATCCTCCCGCAAGGGGAAACCTCCTCTCAGCATTGACCCTGGCAAGCCCCTAACGAATCCTACATGATTGAATGAGATCACCTCCCCTCTTTCTGGACTCCAGTTTGAGTTATTGTGATTTTTACTTGACTGCTTCAACCTGTCCATTACATTTTTATTTCTGTTTCTGTTTTTATTGCTTACTATCCACTTAGCCAGATCCAATTTTAGGTATTCTCTAATTAACCTGTTCAGCAATGATCTTACACCACCCTGGATCAGATCATTTCCATAGGCTTTTGTGGATCCTCTGCTGTCATTTGGATGGAAGATGTAGTTTTTTCAGAAGAATGCCAGTGGATAGGGGAGGTTTTGTGAAATTCTCAGCATCTACCTCTATTCTGAATGATTCTACATGGATTTCGGTGGAGTTTTCAATCTTCTCTCTTTGTGAGTGGCCATCTCTTTGTGACATTCAATGGGTTTTTGATGGTGCTTGACATTTCTGGAATTCACTTCCTCCACAATGCCTTGTCATGCACCTGTCTCAGCATTTATATTAGCTGTTCTGGATCTGAAATCATCATCTATCCTGTCACCTGGCACATAAGCAAAAATACTTTTCTCTTTTAAGAAAGCCTGGGAGAACGGTCACCTCGATCACCTTCCAGGTGCCAGCCGTGTCTTGGTTGCCCTGACCCTTCACTTACTCCCTGTCTCTGTCTCTGCCTCAATGCAATCCTTGCTATATTCATCCTCTCCTTCCTAATCTTTAGTAATCTGCCCTCAGCAATGGTATCAACATCACTCACCTTCCTTTTGCTCACTTCAACAAATCCTGAGTTGGTAAGATACAGCTGCAATCCCATTCTCTGTTTCCTTGTTCCCTTTCTCAGCAGGTGAATCTTCTTTCTAAGGACCTGAGCCACTGTTTCTGAACTTAGCCCCTACTGGATCTCTTGACACCTTATCCTTTCTTGATTTGCTGAAAGATCATTTCCCAAAATGTTCCCACTGACTGTAATAAGTTTTGAAAAACACAGCTCCCCATTCTCTCCTTTGCAATCCTAATGACATGAAACATTCTAACAAAAGGTGCTGTTAACAAAGAACAACCGATCTCTTCTCAGGCTGAGGTTCTATGATAATGACTCCACCAGGTCACAACTTTACCACAGAATAGCAAACCATGCTTTCAGAAACTGTGACCAACCCCACCTTTTCCAGAGATCTTCCACCCACTTTTGCCAATCTTGTTTTCCAAACTCTCACAGCTAGGTTTTGTCACATCGCCAAGGTATATATACTGAGGACTGTCCCAGAAGATTATTTCAGCTCACTCCTGTTATTATCCTTGCATTTGTTTAATTCATTAGTTCATTCCTCTCTTGGCCAGTTTCCAACTTTGATGAAGAGACATCTAGATGTGAACCATTAGCTTGCTCTCTCTCCAAAGTTGCTATCTGATCCACTGTGATCTCCAGCATTTAATGTTTGAAGTTTAATCCACTCAGATTTATCCATTTCCTGGTGCTTAAATAGTGATCTCCTTTATCCCAGACATGTTATTTTCACTCTGTAAGTACAGGCCCTATATCACAGTGTTTTTTTTTGTTGAAGGACCCTTTTTCAAATGCATTGATAAATCATGGAGTCATACAGCACAGAAACAGACCCTTTAGTCCAACTCATCTGTATTGATCAAATTTCCCAAAACAAAAACTGGTCTCGCTTGCCTGTTGGTCACTTTTCCCTCGAAACCTTTCTGATCCATGTGTCTGTCTAAGTGTCTTTTAAATGTTTAACTGCGGCTGCATTTACCACTTCCTGTGGCAGTTCATTGTACATACGAACCACCCTCTGTGTGAAAAGGCTGCCTCTCCGGTCCATTTTAAATGTTTCTTCTCTCACTTCAAAAATGTGCCCCCTTGTTTTAAACTCCCCACCCTCGGAAAAACACTCTTGTTATTCACCTTATCTATGTCCCCCATGATTTTATAAACCTCTAGAAGGTAACTGCTCAACTTGCTACGCTCCAGTGAACAAATTCCCAGCCTCTCCTTGTAGCTGAAACCCTCTGGTCCCAGTAACATTCTGGTAAATCTTTTCTGGACCCCCCTCCAGTTTAAGAATATCCTTCCTCCAGCAGGGCAACCAGAATTATACAAAGCACTCCAAAAGTGCCTCACCAACATCCCATACAACTGTAACATGACGTCTTAACTCCAGTACTCAAAGGTCTGAACAATGAACACGTGTGCTAAACCCCTTCTTCATCACCCTGTCTACCTGCAACACCACTTTCAGAGAACTATGTACCTGAACCCCTATGTCTCCCTCTTCAACAAAATGACTCAGGACCCTACCATTAATTGTATAAGTCCTGTCCTTGTTCATTTTACTGAAATGCAACACCTTGCATTTACCCAGATTAAACTCCATCTGCCACTCTTTAGCCCATTGGCCCAATTGATCAAGATCTCTTTGTAATCTTAAGTGATCTTCCTCACTGCCACTGATTTTGGTGTCACCCACAAACTTACTAACCGCACTTCCTATATTTGCTTCCAAATCATTTATATAAATGTCAAACGACAGTGGGTCTGTTTCTGTGCTGTGTGACTCAATAATAATAATACTGGTAATATGGAAGTGTTGCATATAAAATGTGTTCCAATAACATTATGAAGTAAATCAGGTATTTACTGATTGAGATGACTGAGATGAGCAACCTGCTTCCTATCGCAGGCCCTATCAATCCTGAGCAGAAATGTGTGTAAAGCTGGACCAGGTGAGATGAAATCAGCAGTACTTGGCTCCAGAGGGAAATATGTGAGTGATGGCTTGTCAAATACTTCAGTGGTTCAACATCGGTATATTTCACTTAGAAATAGTCCTTAACTGAAAAAGAAACTAAAATCTCAAGGTTTCTGGGAAATCTGGAAAGGGGGTTGTGACTTTAGGTTTCTCGCTGCATTGTCAGATTTTTGGAAAATCAGGCTTTGACCAAAGATATTGAATCTGATTCAAAGCGAAAGGGGAAAAAGAGCTCAGATATCAGCAAGGAAGATGTACAGGTGTGTCAAAGCCAAAAGTGTGTCTGGGACAGCTGAAGGGAAGCTGAGGGAGGGCTGGGTTTCATAGGAGGAAATGAAATGAAGTTATTGCAGCTGCTGCATGGCAAACGATGGAACTTGAAAAGGGTTTAGTGGGTCAAGAGCTAGTGCCCTAACTTTGGACCAGAGGTCTGGGTTCAAGTCCCACCTATCCCAGAAATGTGTTATAACATGTTGAAACAGGTCATAGAGTCAAACAGCACAAAAACAGACCCTTTGGCCCAACTCATCCATGCAATCAGGTTTCCGGAACTGAACTAGTCCTATTTGCCTGCATTTGGCCTTATCCCTTTAAACCTTTCCTATCCATGAACCTGTCCAAATGTCTTTGAAATGTTGTAACTGTACCTATATCTGTCTCTTCCTCTGGCAGCTCATTCCATACACGTACCACCCTCTGTGAGAAAAAGTTGTCCCTTAGGTCTCTTTTAAATCTTCCCCCTCTCACCTTAAACCTATGCCCTCTTGTGTTGGACTTCCCTACCCCTCAGAAAAAGACCTTGTCTCTTTACCCTATTCATGCCCCTCATGATTTTATAAACCTCTATCAGGTCACCCCTCAGCTGTTGACCACAGCAGCCAAAATTTCTTGCATACACCTTGTAATATTGTGGTTATGTTTGAGGCCTGTAGATCGCTCCCATATGACAATGTGGTAACAATGTTATGTGTGAAAAAGATTTTCTTAAATGTCATACATACAGAACCTTCTTTTGTAAACAGACTTTGTTTAAAACAGCCTTATGCAAGTATCAATCAATCAGACCTTTCAATTATAAATAGCAGAAACTGCAAGCAATTGACGTAATTTTGTTGTAATTTGGCACTTAGCAATTGAGATCTAAGACAAGAAGTTGTCAATGAAGCAAACATTTTCTCTTGAGCACAGCTGTTTCAACAACCTAATGAATGTACAGAACCTCAGCCGAGTCTTGTCATGAATTCTTGCCAGGCAAAAGATTAATGTTACTTACAAGTAAACCACCAGGTGCAGTGTTATTGAGGATGGAACCCCTTTTTAATGAAAGAAGGATTGTGAAGAATCAAATATCATAAAACAATAAGAGAATCTCGCAATGGGAAACTTGTAGTTCATATGTCCAATTTATTATGCTCACCATTAAAAAAAAGGACACTAGAAGTAGGGAGAAGAGATTCCGTTGGAGCTAGAGGAAAGCTTTGGATTTTAAACTAAAGAGTGAACCTCGAAGGAGAATGTGGTGTAATGTCTAAATCCCGGGTGAAGTTTTCAGTTGTGTTGAGGAAATTGCTGGAGTATATCTTCTATAGTTTAATGTCAATGAAGTAATGTTTAGTCAATCTTGAGGATTTTTTGTGTTTGTGAAATCTTAGATTAGATTAGATTACTTACAGTGTGGAAACAGGCCATTCGGCCCAACAAGTCCACACTGATCCGCCGAAGCGCAACCCACCCAGACCCATTCCCCTACATTTACCCCTTCACCTAACACTGTGGGCAATTTAGCATGGCCAATTCACCTAACCTGCACATTTTTGGATTGTGGGAGGAAACCGGAGCACCCAGAGGAAACCCACGCAGACACGGGGAGAATGTGCTAACTCCACACAGACAGTTGCCTGTGGCATATGATCTTTTCAATGAGCCACTGAGACATCCATCTCACTTTCTAAATGTTATCAGTTGCTAAGGAGATTGTGACATTGTGCTGAAAATACCCTGTGAATCACCATCAGTCTCTCCATTGACTGGCATGGGGCTGGCCATGGAGCTTCTGCTAGTTTGTAAGCACATCTTCTTTGAAAGGACAAAGTACCAGCTTGATCCTTTGATCATTTTAGTCTAGATTCTGTGGCTAGCCAGGGCAAAAAGTCTATAAATGAATGTAAATGTCACAAACCTTATACAGTATTGACTTTAAAGTCTTGCCATGGTAACGTTTTGCAATAATAGAAAATTACTGTCAGCTGGTGAGAATCTATTAAGCCAGTAATTATACAGTTATATTGTTACATTGTGATACCTTTTCCCTGAAATGCTACATAATTAAAACCATTACTGTTCTCAGGTGGAAGTGGTAATTTTATTCAGGAGCATAGAGTCTGTTAGATAATCTTTGTGCGGGAAATGGTACAAGGAAACACAGGCCTATAACAAATCCCGATGGATTTGTGATCCTGGCTAGAATGTCAGGTATAACTGTGGATCTGTAAAAGCTGACTGTTAACTTAGAAAAGTTAGGATAGAAAACAACTCAACAGATTGAAATTTATAACATGCTGAGATCAGTCTACTCTGTTCATCAAAACTGGGGCAAATAATTCATAGAGTTATTCAATTAAAGGTATTACATTAAAAAAGTTGCTGTGATCTTATGGCTGAAACCAAAAGATTCCATCTTTACAGACTCAATATTATCCCACATTACAGATGCTCATGTGGACTGTCTACCCATGCTGTTCATGAGGCTTTGGTATTGTGTCCTTTCCCTTTAAAGGAAACCTGACTTGAAGCAATTGTATGAATAGCGTAATTGAGGAGATATACCAACACTCAGAGCTCTAGGTTTTTGACAAAAGGAATCTAATAGACTGAGGCGAAGAGGAGACAGAGAGAAGTGACAGGCCTGAAGGCAAGGCGGGAGTAGCAACTTGATGAAAGCAGGACGAAGTTTTCTATCTAATCTCAGTCTTGTGTATTTTCACAAATATTGCAATGTGGTCATTATGCAGTGCAACTATTTGTTCAGAAGAAAACATCATTATCTCCTTGGGTAACCAAAATTTAAAAAAAAATCTATGGATGAACCAGTGCATTGCAGAAAGAGGTCAGCTCCTCAGATACTCGGTGATACAGTTAGACCATAATTACAGTCTCTGTTAAAACCTCTTACATTCCTCACAATGAACCCAGAGGTTTCCTCTCGGTAGGGGGCAATAACTTATAACGGCAATAACTTATAACATCAATCAATTAGACTCGTCTCAACACGAATGTTAGCTGAGTACTGTTACAGCTCTGTGTGTTGGCAAATAAATAACAATCAGCTGACCTCTTAGTCCATTTTATATTGCTGAGAAATGTCTGTGCTTGCATTTATAGTTCATAAGTTCATATTTATAGTTCAGAAGTTTGTAGTGTGAGTGAAACTATATGTATGAATCCTGTGAGGCAGGTTTTAAAGATATGTTAGATTAGATTACTTACAGTGTGGAAACAGGCCCTTCGGCCCAACAAGTCCACACCGACCCGCTAAAGCACACCCACCCAGACCCATTCCCCTATGTTTACCCCTGCACCTAACACTACGGGCAATTTATCATGGCCAATTCATCTAACCTGCACACCTTTGAACTGTGGGAGGAAACCACAGCACCCGCAGGAAACCCACGCAGACACGGGGAGAATGTGCAAACTCCACACAGACAGTCACCTGAGGCGGGAATTGAACCCAGGTCTCTGGTACTGTGAGGCAGCAGTGCTAACCATTGTGCCACCCACATATGTTATGTTTTTTAGTTTATCAGTGAGAGTCCTGATGATGTCACTGAGGAACAAAGTTGAAAGATTGAATTGAATTGACTTGAATTGAATCTATTGTCACATGTACCGAGGCACAGTGAAAAGCTTTGTCTTGCGAGCAATACAGGCAGATCACAGAGTTAAATAATAGAGATAGTAAATAATAGGTAAACAGCGGCAAAAACAAAAATACAGGTACAGGCGAATGTTAAGAGTTTGTGAGTCCATTCAATATTCTAACAATAGTTGGGTAGATACCATTTCAAAACCGGCTGGTGCGTGTGCTCAGGCTTCTGTACCTTCTCCCCGATGGTAGAGGTTGTAGAAAAACATTGCCAGGGTGGGATGGATCTTTGAGAATGCTGGCGGCCTTTCCCTGACAGTGGGCCTGGTAGATGGATTCTACAGATGGGAGGTTGGCCTTTATGATTGTCTGGGCCAAGTTCACCACTCTCTGTAACTGTCTCCAATCTTGAATGGTACACTGATACATCCAGACAGAAAGCTCTCAATGATGCACCTACAAAAGGTTGTAAGAGTATTTGCTGTCATGCCAAATCTCCTCAGCTGCCTGAGGAAGAAGAGATGTTGTTGGACCTTTGTAACCAGTACATCCACACGAAGAGTCCTTGTAGTGGATGACCACTACCAGGAGCTTGACATTCTCCACTCGTTCCACCTCTGTGCTGCTAATGTGTAGGGGGGGCATGAGTAACATCCCGCCGAAAGTCTTTGGTTTTCCTGGCATTGAGAGCGAGGTTGTTCTCAGTGCACCATTCTTCCAGGTCTCCCACCTCCCGTCTGTAGTCTGTTTTGTCACCATCTGAGATTCGACCGACTATGGCATTGTACATGGCATTAGTCTGGTATTTGGCGACACAGTCATGGGTATACAGTGAGTACAGTAGGGGGCTGAGTACACACCCCTGGGGGGGCTCCAGTGTTGAGTGTTATTGAGGATGAAATATTGTCCCCAATCTTCACTGATTATGGCCTGTGGGTCAGGAAACTGAGGATCCAGTTTCAGAGAGTGGTGCTTAGTCTGAGCTCACTAAGTTTAATGATCAGTCTCGAGGGGACAATGGTGTTAAAGGCTGAACTGTAGTCAATGAGTAAGATTCTTATGTAACTGTTCTTGGTGTCAGGATGTTCTAGGGAGGAGTGAAGGGCAAGTGATATGAGTGAAGGGCAAATTGGAGTGGGTCAGGAGTAGTGGGAGGCTGGAGCTGATTAATGCCATGACCAGCCTTTCAAAGCACTTCATGACCATCGAAGTTAGGGCCACTGGGCGGTAGTCATTGAGACATACTGCATGAGCCTTCTTAGGCACAGGGATGATGCTGGCCTCTTGAAACAGGCCGGGACAGGGGCCTGCTGCAGGGAGAGGTTGGAGATGTCTGAGAAGACCTCTGCCAGTTGATCTGCACATTCTCTGAGTGCACAGCCTGGTACTCCATCTGGTCCCATCACTTTCCTTGGATTCACACGAAGGAAAACTGATCTGACCTCTGATGCAGTGTAGTTCATAATATTATAATTTATTAACATCAGAGATACAATAATCAAGATTGTTCATCTTCAACAGTACATGATAATTTAGATCTTGCTGTGCCTGGTTAAACAATTTTTAAACCTTGGCCAAATGAGTGTTTCACTGATGCCATCAGCAACGTTGGTTTAACCTTTCTGAATAATTGGCACCCTGTGGTAAACTGGGGAAGGTTATTTCTGCACCTTTTTTCTGAATTTTGTTCTCACTATACCTGTTATTTGGCATTTTTACAAGCTCAAATTTTGCCTGTATCTTTTTATCTCACCTACCAGTTTGCATTATTCGTTTTTTAGCTGCAAACTATTGCACAAAAACCACTGAATGGCCAGTAAAAGTCTGTGAAGATCTATCCATTTAAAGGTAATCACAGATTTAAAATTATCACAGATGCACCCTTTCTCAATCCCCCTCTCCCCATCACCACCATACCACCATCCACCAATCATATTATCTCACATAATGCTTTAAAAAAAAGGATGTTAACTTTCTTCCTATGTACAAGTGATTATTTCAAAGCCTTTGTTTATTGTGGGATTCTATAATTGTTAAGTTTGCATTTATGATGTGGAAAGGCGGTCATATCCCTATGTACTAAACTCAGGAAGATTTATTAAACTTCTGTGTTTTGACTTTTTTTTATGTATATAATTTCCTGTTTATGCACATTTTATTGCTTCAGTTTTGTTATATAGATACTTATTAAATGTAAGTGCACATGGATGAGGGATCACTGCATCCAATATTGTAGATTCCAACCATATCATAATATTTAAAATGAACAGTGCTATTAAACATCTAAATTACACTTTTTAATTTTCAGTTAGCTAAATTGAATCAGTCTTGGATACTGTAAAATAAATGTAATATTACAATTGAACTTGTAATACTATGTTTTTAAAAATGTATTTTAACTTTTCTTTTTCTCATTCCTGTTCAGTGTTTCTTCTCCATTCCAATTGTCTTTGTACTTCCATACAATTCTTCAAGAAAGTAATGGGCCAATTCTGCAGAAGAGTCATTCAGAGCAATTTGTCTCCCTCCTGCAGTATCTTTGCATTTATTTCCTCCATCAAGTATTGCCTTGAGGCTGCTGTTGAATCTGTGTGTACCATCGTATAAGGGCGAGTAGTTCAAGTTCTAACTGCACACTGTACACATAAGTTTCTCTCCTTGCTGTTTGTTTTTTGTCCATTCACCTTAAATCTGTCCTCATTGATCATTTCTTCAACCCTTGGAAACAGCTTCTCTTTAATTATTCAATCAGTTGGCAAGTGAGTTGGGGGGAAGACACTAGGAGGTTACAAAGGGATAGTGATAGGTTAAGTGAGTGGGCAATGATCTGGCAAATGGAGTACAAGTTGGGAAAGTGTGGAATTGTCAATATCTGACCTTGGCTCCATGAAGTATGAGTGTGTCCACACTTTAAACATTAATGAAATATACATGAGGGCACATAAGGTAATCACTTCCTTAACTCTGCCTTACATTGTTAGATCTCTGGAGTCCTCCGATTGGAAAGCAACATATTGATTAACAGAAGTAATCTCTTTAATGTGAGAAAGATCGGTTCATATCCAAAACAGAAAATGAAACCTATGTGAGGGAATATCTCAGGTAGATCCAGGCATCGTGTTGCATTTAGGAACATAGGAACAGCCCCTGGAGCCTGGTCCATATATTGTTCAATTTTCAGTCAAATGCCGGGTGTCAAAAATAAGAGAGTAAGCTGACCCATCATAAAGTACTGAAAAAGGGCACTGGACCCAAAACATTAACTCCACTTTCCTTCTACAGAGATTGCCAGACCCGCTGAGATTTTCCAGCAACTTCTGTTTGTGTTTCACAATAAAATACTATTTAATTCTTCAGCTGATCAAGAAAATGCTAAAAAAGGGTATTCACCAAAACATGAATTATTGTTCAAATGCCTCTACTCTTTACTTTAGAGGCAATCGAGTATGTCAAAGAAATGTGGTTATTATTGTGATGTAGGAAACACAGCGACCAATTCATGTACTCATCAAACTCCCCAAAACAGCATTGTGTTAATGAGGGTGGTGGAAGGGGTATGAGGGATCAAGGAGGGAGGTGTGGGAGGGATTGAGTGGGTGTGTGGGAAGGGGGCAAGAGAGGAGGTATGGGGGTAAGGAAGGAAATGGGTGATGTGGGAGGGGGTATGGGGGGGTGAGGGAGGGGATATGAGGCGGTTTAATAATGTACCACTGATCACGGAATTGCTGTTTTGTCTGTGCCTCATCAAGGTTGGTCCAGCTCCCATCCACCTCTCCCCCTCCCAATCACCTCTCCCTCTCCCAATCACCTCTCCCCCTCCCAATCACCTCTCCCTCTCCCATTCACCTCTCCCCCTCCCAATCACCTCTCCCTCTCCCATTCACCTCTCCCTCTCCCAATCACCTCTCCCTCTCCCATTCACCTCTCCCCCTCCCAATCACCTCTCCCTCTCCCAATCACCTCTCCCTCTCCCATTAACCTCTCCCTCTCCCATTCACCTCTCCCCCTCCCAATCACCTCTCCCCCTCCCAATCACCTCTCCCTCTCCCAATCACCTCTCCCTCTCCCATCCACCTCTCCCTCTCCCAATCACCTCTCCCTCTCCCAATCACCTCTCCCCCTCCCAATCACCTCTCCCTCTCCCAATCACCTCTCCCTCTCCCAATCACCTCTCCCCCTCCCAATCACCTCTCCCCCTCCCAATCACCTCTCCCTCTCCCAATCACCTCTCCCCCTCCCATTCACCTCTCCCCCTCCCAATCACCTCTCCCTCTCCCATTCACCTCTCCCTCTCCCATTAACCTCTCCCCCTCCCAATCACCTCTCCCTCTCCCAATCACCTCTCCCTCTCCCATTAACCTCTCCCTCTCCCAATCACCTCTCCCTCTCCCATTAACCTCTCCCTCTCCCATTAACCTCTCCCTCTCCCAATCACCTCTCCCTCTCCCAATCACCTCTCCCTCTCCCATTAACCTCTCCCTCTCCCATTAACCTCTCCCTCTCCCAATCACCTCTCCCTCTCCCATTAACCTCTCCCTCTCCCAATCACCTCTCCCTCTCCCATTCACTTCTCCCTCTCCCATTCACCTCTCCCTCTCCCATTCACCTCTCCCCCTCCCAATCACCTCTCCCTCCCCCAGTCACCACTCCCTCCCCCAGTCACCACTCCCTCTCCTATTCACCTCTCCCAGAATCAGGGGATGTAGAGTCAGTGTGGATAGAGCTGAGAAACACTAAGGGTAAAAAGACCCTCTTGGGAGTAATCTACAGGCCCCCAAACAGTAGTCTGGATGTCAGATGTAAGTTAAATCAGGAGCTGAGATTGGCCGGTCGCAAAGATGTTACTACAGTTGTTATGGGGGATTTCAACATGCAGATAGACTGGGAGAATCAGGATGGTATTGGACCTCAAGACAGAGACTTTGTGGAGTGCCTCAGAGATGGATTCTTAGAACAGCTGGCACTGGTGCTGACCAGGGATAAGGCAATTCTGGATCTAGTATTGTGTAACGAACCAGAATTGGTCAGGGACCTCGAAGTGAAGGAGCCATTGGGAAGTAGTGACCATAATACAATAAGCTTCAATCTGCAATTTGAGAGGGAGAGGGTACAATCGGAAGTGACAATATTTCTGTTGAATAAAAGGAACTATGGAGCTATGAGGGAGGAGCTGGCCAAAGTTCAGTGGTGCAATACCCTAGCAGGGATGACCGTGGAGGAACAATGGCGGATATTTCTGTGTATAATGCAGAAGATGCAGGATCAGTTCATTCCAAAAAGGAAGAAAGATCCTAGGAGGAGGCATGGGTGGCCGTGGCTGACGAGGGAAGTTAAGAAACATATAAAGTTAAAAGAGAAAAAGTATAACATAGCAAAGATAAATGGGAAAACGGAGGACTGGGAAGCTTTTAAAGAACAACAGAGGATAACTAAGAAGGAAATAAGCAAAAAAAAAATGAGGTACAAAGGTAAACTGGCCAAAAATATAAAGGAGGATAGGAAAAGTTTTTTTAGGTATGTGAAAGGCAAAAAAATGGTTAAGACTAAAATTGGGCCCTTGAAGACAGAAACAGGGGAATATATTATGGGGAACAAAGAAATGGCAGAAGAATTGAATTGGTGTTCACTGGGGGAGACACAAGCAATCTCCCTGAGGTAACAGTGGCTGAAGGACCTGAACTTAAGGGAATTTATATTTGTCAGGAATTGGTGTTGGAGAGACTGTTAGGTCTGAAGGTTGATAAGTCCCCGGGGCGTGATGGTCTACATCCCAGGGTACTGAAGGAGGTGGCTCGGGAAATCGTAGATGTGTTGGTGATTATTTTCCAGAGTTCAATAGATTCGGGGTCGGTTCCTATGGATTGGAGGGTGGCTAATGTTGTAACACTTTTTAAGAAAGTTGGGAGAGAGAAAACAGGAAATTATAGACCAGTTAGTCTGACCTCAGTGGTGGGAAAGATGCTGGAGTGTACTATAAAGGATGAAATTACGACACATACGTAACAGGATAGGTCAGAGTCAGCATGGATTTATGAAGGAGAAATCGTGCTTGACTAATCTTCTGGAATTTTTTGAGGACGTAACTCTGAAGATGGACGAGGGAGATCCAGTAGATGTAGTGTACCTGGACTTTCAGAAAGCTTTCGATAAAGTCCACATAGGAGGTTAGTGAGCAAAATTACGTGCATGGGATTGGGGGCAAAGTACTAACTTGGATTGAAAGTTGGTTGGCTGATAGGAAACAAATAAACGGCTCCATTTCAGAATGGCAGGCAGTGACCAGTGGGGTTCCGCAGGGATCAGTACTGAAGATTAGATTAGATTAGATTACTTACAGTGTGGAAACAGGCCCTTCGGCCCAACAAGTTCACACCGACCTGCCGAAGCGCTACCCACCCATACCCCTACATTTGCCCCTTACCTAACACTACGGGTAATTTAGCATGGCCAATTCACCTGACCCGCACATCTTTGTGAAAATGGGAGGAAACCGAAGCACCCGGAGGAAACCCCCGCAGACACAGAAAAACGTGTCTGAGGCGGGAAATGGACCCGGGTCTCTGGCGCTGTGAGGCAGCAGTGCTAACCATTGTGCCACTGTGCCACCCGCAACTGGGACTGCAGCTTTTTACAATATATGTTAATGATATAGAAGATGGTATCTGCAATACCATTAGTAAATTTGTTGATGACACAAAGCTGGGTGGCAGGGTGAAATGTGAGGAGGATGTTAGGAGATTACAGGGTGACCTGGACAAGTTAGGTGAGTGGTCAGATGCATGGCAGATGCAGTTTAACGTGGATAAATGTATGGTTATCCACTTTGGAGGCAAGAACAGGAAGGCAGATTACTACCTAAATGGAATCAATTTAGGTAAAGGGGCAGTACAGAGAGATCTGGGTGTTCTTGTACACCAGTCAATGAAGGCAAGCATGCAGGTACAGCAGGTAGTGAAGAAGGCTAATAGCATGCTGGCCTTCATAACAAGAGGGATTGAGTATAGAAGCAAAGAGGTTCCTCTGCAGCTGTACAGGGCCCTGGTGAGACCACACCTGGAGTACTCTGTGCAGTTCTGATCTCCAAATTTGAGGAAAGACATTCTGGCTAAAACATAGAACATAGGAAAATACAGTGCAGTACAGGCCCTTTGGCCCTTGATGTTGTGCTGACCCAAGCCCACCAAACCTACATTAGCCCACTATCCTCCATATGCCTATCCAATGCCCGTTAAATGCCCATAAAGAGGGAGAGTCCATCACTGTTACTGGCAGGGAATTCCATGAACTCATGACTCGCTGAGTAAAGAATCTACCCCTAACATCTGTCCTATACCTACCACCCCTTAATTTAAAGCTGTGTCCCCTAGTAACAGCTGACTCCATTAACAGAAAAAGGTTCTCATGGTCAACCCTATCTAAACCCCAAATCATCTTGTACACCTCTATCAAGTCACCCCTAAACCTTCTTTTCTCCAATGAAAACAGCCCCAAGTGCCTCAGCCTTTCCTCATATGATCTTCCTACCATACCAGGCAACATCCTGGTAAACCTCCTCTGCACCCGTTCCAGTGCCTCCACATCCTTCCTATAGTATGGCAACCAAAACTGCACACAATACCCCAGATGCGGCCGCACCAGAGTCTTATACAACTGCAACATGACCTCAGGACTTCAGAACTCAATTCCTCTACCAATAAAGTCCAGTACACCATATGCCTTCTTCACTGCACTATTTACCTGGGTGGCAACTTTCAGAGATCTATGTACATGGACACCAAGATCCCTCTGCTCATCCACACTACCAAGTATCTGACCATTAGCCCAGTACCCCATCTTCTTGTTACTCTTACCAAAGTGAATCACTTCACACTTACCTACATTGAACTCCATTTGCCACCTTTCTGCCCAGCTCTGCAGCTTATCTATATCCTGCTGTAACCTGCCACATCCTTCTTCACTATCAACAACTCCACCGACTTTCGTATCATCCGCAAACTTGCTCACCCAACCTTCTAGCCCTTCCTCCAGGTCATTTTTAAAAATGACAAACAGCAATGGTCCCAAAACAGATCCTTGCGGAACACCGCTATTAACTGCACTCCAAGATGAACCTTTACCATCAACTACTACCCTCTGTCTTCTTCCAGCCAGCCAATTCCTAATCCAAACCTCTAATGCATCCTCAATGCCATACCTCTGTATTTTTTGCAGTAGCCTACCATGGGGAACCTTATCAAATGCCTTACTAAAATCCATAAACACCACATCTATTGCTTTACCCTCGTTTCACCTCCTTAGTCACCTTCTCAAAGAATTCAATAAGGTTGACCTACCCTTCACAAAACCATGCTGACTATCCTTGATCACATTATTCCTATCCAGATGTTCATAAATCCTATCCCTTACAATTCTCTCTAAGACTTTGCCCACAACAGAAGTGAGACTCACCGGCCTATAGTTACTAGGGTTATTCCTATTCCCCTTCTTGAACAAGGGAACCACATTTGCTATCCTCCAGTCTTCTGGCACTATTCCTGTAGACAACGAGGACATAAAAATCAAGCCTAATGGCTCTGCAATCTCCTCCCTTGCTTCCCAGAGAATCCTAGGATAAATGCCATCAGGCCCAGGGGACTTATCTATTTTCACCCTTTCCAGAATTTCCAACACCTCTTCCCTACATACCTCAAAGCCATCCATTCTAATTAATTGTGACTCAGTATTCACATTGGCAACAATGTCCTGTTCCTGAGTGAATACTGACGAAAAGTATTCGTTCAGTGTCTCCCCAATCTCTTCAGCCTCCACACACAACTTCCCACTACTATCCTTGACTGAACCTATTCCTACCCTAGTCCTCCCCTACCCTAGGCTATTGTAAGAGCGCAGCGTAAGTTCATGAGGTCAATTCCTGGAATGGAGGGATTAACTTACACTGAAAAACTGGAGCAACTAGGCTTGTATACCCTTGAGTATCTGATTGAGACATATAAGATTATTAAAGAATTGGACAGTCTGGAGGCAGGAAACATGTTTCCGCTGATGGGTGAGTGCCAAACCAGAGGACACAGCTTAAAAATACAGGGTAGACCATTTAGGACAGAGATGAGGAGAAACTTTTTCACCCAGAGAGTGGTGGCTGTGTGGAATGTTCTGCCCCAGAGGGCAGTGGAGGCCCAGTCTCTGGATTCATTTAAGAAAGAGTTGGATAGAGCTCTCAAGGATTGTGGAATCAAGGGTTATGGAGATAAGGCAGGAACAGGATACTGATTAAGGATGATCAGCCATGATCATATTAAATGGTGGTGCAGGCTCAAAGGGCAGACTGGCCTACTCCTGCACCTATTTTACTATAGGAAGGATGTGGAAGCTTTAGAACAAGTGCAGAGGAGGTTTACCAGGATGTTGCCTGGAATGGTAGGAAAATCTTATGAGGAAAGGCTGAGGCACTTGGGGCTGTTCTCATTGGAGAAGAGAAGGTTTAGGGGAGATCTGATAGAAGTGTATAAGATGATTAGGGGTTTAGATAGGGTAGATACTAAGAACCTTTTACCGCTAATGGAGTCAGGTGTTACTAGGGGACATAGCTTTAAATTAAGGGGTGGTAGGTATAGGACAGATGTTAGGGGTAGATTCTTCACACAGCGGGTTGTGAGTTCATGGAATGCCCTGCCCGTATCAGTGGTGAACTCTCCTTCTTTATGGTCATTTAAGCGGGCATTGGATAGGCATTTGGAAGTTATTGGGCTAGTATAGGTTAGGTAGGATTCGGTCGGCGCAACATCGAGGGCCGAAGGGCCTGTACTGCCCTGTATCCTTCTATGTTCTATGTTCTATGTATTGTCTATTGTCTATTGCCCACTCCCATTCACCTCTCCAAATCCCGTTTACCTCTCCCTCCCCCATTCACCTCTCCTACTCCCATTCAGGTCTCCTACTCCCATTCACCTCTCCCACTCCCATCCACCTCTCCCTCCCCTATTCACCTCTCCCTCTATCTTTGACCTCTCCCTCTCCCATTTACCTCTCCCACTCCCATTTACCTCTCCCTCTCCCATTCATCTCTCCCTCCCCTATTCACCTCTCCCTCCCCCATTCAATGTAACATGTGGTCCAGCTGCTAGGGTAGCTGGTTGCCTGGAGACAAAAACAAATTCGAATTAGGCCAATCAGTTTAAATTACCCTCTAAAAAAAACAAACTCCAATCAAGTTTGAATTTTGTATATTGACAATCTTAAAAACCAATGCTTTCGAGGTATAAGACCAGGGAACTGTGAACAGTTGAGAGAAAACTGCCAAGCCACCAACAAATGCAGACTGCCCCACAGAATAGGTCTCTTAAAGGTACATTTATGGGGGGATCCAAGATGGCGGCGACCCAGCAAGACTGAGTCCACAGTGCTCTACCCAAAACTTGGGAAAAGTGGGCTATCCACCCCCACCACACTCACTAAACCATTTATAATAGTTGTTAACCTTAAATAGTTACCTATTAGTACATTTAAATAGTCTAATACTAGCTGGAAAATGAGTAAAGGGAAGGGAACAGGCGGCTCTAAGAAAGCTGGGACCCCTCCCCCACCCTCTCCCTCTTCAGCTGCAACAAAGGTGTCTTCAGCTACTTCAGGAGATTTACCAATGAAGATGAGCTTTGAGGAGATGTTTGCCAGGTGGGAGGCGAAGATTGATGCTTTTATCGATGAGTCTCGGCAGAGCAGAGAAGCACTATCAGCCGAGCTGCAGAAGCAGGGCAGAGACATTCAGGAATTGGAGTGCCGAGTCAGAGAGGTGGAGTCGAAGGCCGCAGCCTCAGAGACTGGGATAAAATCAACAGCCGACCACATCCGTTTTCTCGAGAATCGAGTCCAGAGCCTAGAAAACCACATTGATGACCTCGAAAATCGATGTCGTAGAAAAAATATTCGGTTGGTGGGCCTGCCCGAGCAGGAAGAGGGAGGTCAGCTGACAGCATTCTTAGAGCATTGGCTGCCACAACTTTTAAATCTGCATAATGGATCAGGCCAGGTAAGGATAGAATGGGCCTACTGGGTCACAGTACGTGGGCCCGGCTCAACCCAGCGCCCACGCCCGGTCCTGTTCCAGCTGCAGAGCTATAGGGAGAGGCAGATGCTCCTGGAAGCCTCAAGAAATCTGGGAAAAGATCCCCAAGCTATGACCCACAAAGGATCCAGGATCATGCTGTTCCAGGACTTCTCCCCAGCTTTGGTCCGAAAGAGGAAGGCATTCGATGAGGCGAAGAAGCGTTTAAGGGACTTAAATATCCAGTACTCCTTACGATATCCAGCGACGCTACGCCTTAGCCACGAAGGATCCATATATAACTTCGGATCACCGGAGAAGGCTAAGGAATTCTTGGACTCTCTTAAATAAACTGTAAGAGATTGTGGACGCTGGTCTGCCTTTCCCATTATTTTGGTTTACATCCCTTCATCTTTTCTTATCTTTCCCCCTATGTGTGTATGTATATATATATATGTTGGGGCGTTTGGTTAATGTTGATGGGGAGAGGTGGTTACCTTATTCTATTTTACTTCTGTTTTTAGGAGCGGGGTTGTTTTTCTTTCCCCTGTTATTTTGTGGTATTATATTTAAGTATTACATGTTGAGATTGTAATCTTATAGTTATATATGGTATTAATATTCCCAAATATATTTAGATGTGGGTGTGGGTGGGGGTGGGGTGTTCACTGTTAACTCTAGCTTTATATTATATTTGAATTCTCCTCATTTTATTGAGGAACACCTGGGTCAAGGGTGGGGCACTGGTTGGAAGAGGGTAAGATGGACTGTGGGAGAGGAAGTGACGCTCCCTGGGAACAAGGGAGAAAATCTCCAATTCGGAATGTTTTATATTTTTTATACTTAGAAAGAGTTTTTTGTTATATTGTTTTGAGTGTATCAGAGAGTCTTTACTTTTGTAAATCTTGTATGCTCCATGCTCGGGATGTTCTAGATAGGGTTTCCCCTCCCGAGGGGTCTCGGATCTGTCCAGATGATTATGGCTGAACAGTCGGTTAAGTGGTGCACCTGGAATGTCAGGGGGAGTAATTCGCCAGTTAAAAGGAAGAAAATATTATCAAATCTTAAGAAGGAGAGAGTTGATATAGCTCTCCTACAGGAGACACACCTGTCGGATAAAGAACACTTAAAATTACGACAGGGCGGATTTGATCAGGCCTTTTTTTCCTCTTTTAATTCAAAAAGCAGGGGAGTCGTTATCCTTGTCCGGAAGAACTTCCCTTTGAAAATTCTAAATCAGATAAAAGACGAATCTGGACGATATATTTTGATTAAAGCCCTCATAAATGGAGAGGAATATGGGATCTTAAATGTATACTGCCCCCCGGCACACCCCTTTAAATTCATAACGGAAGCTTTTTCAAAACTGATGGCCTTTGGTGCCCGTCATACAATTATAGGGGGAGACTTTAATTGTATTATGGATCCGGAAATAGACAGGATTCCCAAGAGTGCCGCTGGAGTATCTCCCAGATCTAGACAACTGGCGGACCTGAATAAAGAATTAGGATTGGTAGATGTATGGAGATGTCTCCATCCACAGGGTAGAGAATTTTCTTTCTACTCTAATCCACATAAATGTCACACAAGAATTGATATGTTTTTTGCCCCATCGATTTTTCTAAACTCTATAGCAACCTGTAAAATAGGTACTATAGCAATCTCTGACCATGCCGCTGTATACATGGAAACTAAGGTAAAGAACAATGGGACATCTGCTCGGCATTGGCGTATGGACCCCTTCCTGATAAAAGATAGCAAATTTTTAAAGTACTTCTCCCAAGAACTTAAAACTTTTTTAGAAATTAATACTGGTACGGCTAGCAATCCGTCAATGATGTGGGAGACCATCAAAGCTTATGCGCGAGGTTTGATCATCTCTTATTCAGCGACCCAGAGGAAAATGAAGGGAGAGCAACAGCGTCTGCTCGAAGCTCGCCTAAAAGCAGCCGAAACAGCATACGCTGATAGACCTTCTATCACAAAATTGCAGAGGATTACAGCTCTTAGGACAGCTTTAAACACCGCGCTTACTCAAACGGCTAAAAGGGAAATATTATTTGCGAAACAAAGATTATATGAATATGGCGACAAACCGGGTAGATACTTAGCATTTCTTGCAAAGAAAAAGAAAGCCCCTCAAACTATTCCGACCATCAAGGAAAGTACAGGTACCCTGACTCATGATCATAAAAAGATCAATGCGACCTTTAAAGAATTTTATTCTGAACTATATAGATCGCAGGATTGTGAAGATAGGATTAGGAGGATGCAGTCATTTTTTAAAAATTTGACCTTCCCGGGCCTGACTCCGGAACAGGTGTCGGCCCTAAATACCCCTTTAACAGTCCAAGAAATACTTGAGGCAATTAGGCAACTTCAGAGCGGAAAAGCACCCGGCCCGGATGGTTTCCAAGCTGAATTCTATAAAGAATTTACAGGAATATTGGTTGACCCACTTATGGATATGTATAATTTTGCGCATAGTCAGGTCTGTCTCCCGCCCACGCTGAAAGAAGCAAATATTTCTCTTATCCTCAAAAAAGGAAAAGACCCAGAAGATTGTGCATCTTACAGACCAATATCCTTACTAAATGTAGACTTTAAAATTCTCTCAAAAATGTTAGCACTAAGACTAGAAAGGGTACTGCCATATATTATAAAGGAGGACCAGACGGGATTTATTAAGGGCCGCAGATCATCCAATAATATCAGAAGGGTCTTGAATATGATCCAAGCCTGTCATCAGGAAAAGATACCAGGAGTAGTAATTTCATTGGATGCGGAAAAGGCACTTGATAGGGTTGAATGGTCATATTTATTTTACACATTGGAAAGGTTTGGCGTTGGACAGGTGTTTACCAAATGGGTTTCAACATTGTATAATGACCCCAAAGCAGCTGTTATTACTAATGGGTTAAGATCGGATGGCTTCAGTGTGGGTAGGGGCTGCCGTCAAGGATGTCCTCTCTCACCATTGTTGTTTACACTGATAATCGAACCATTAGCAGAAGCCATCCGGACTGATCCTAATATAACGGCCCCGAGGATTGGTACAGGTAAACACAAAATTACCCTCTATGCAGATGACGTTCTCTTATTCCTCAGTAATCCTTTAATGTCAGTGCCTCGTCTAATTCAAGTTATTAATACATTTAGTGCATTCTCAGGCTATAAAATTAATTTTTCAAAATCGGAAGCCATGCCAATGGGTGGTCTGGCTATGATACCCCACTTAATGGACGGATCCCCTTTTCCCTTCCGTTGGTCCCTGGAGGGCTTCTTATATTTAGGTATTTTTATCACGCCAGTATTTGATCAGCTGTATAGGGCTAATTTTGTACAATTAATGGAAAGGATAAGGCAGGACCTCCAGCGATGGAGAGACCTTCCGACTTCCTGGCTAGGGAGAATAGCATTAATTAAAATGAATGTTCTGCCCCGTCTCTTATATCCTATGAGAATGCTCCCGCTGATGCTGCCAAGGCTAGCCCTACGTAAATTATATGGCTGGTTGGGCTCCTTTATTTGGAACCATAGACGGCCCCTTATTAAGCTGAAGAAGCTACAGCTTCCACAGGCAAGGGGAGGACTGGACTTCCCAGACTTTAGGAAATATCAGTTAAGCTCCCTACTAAGTTACATAGCTGATTGGGTTTCATCTGATCCACAATCAATTTGGCTGGATATCGAAGCCTCCCAAGTAAAATACCCACTTATTAACCTTTTATTTTCAGATAAGAGGAAAATCATTACAGACCACTGTAAAAATCCCATAATATTAAACACAATTAAGGCCTGGAATATAATGCGGCAAAATGAGGGTAACTCACATAAAACATCCCCCCATGCACCAATAGTAGGCGCATGGGGATTCCAACCGGGGATTACAGATGCCACCTTTAAACTCTGGAGATCCAGGGGCATCTCATGCTTAGGGGACCTATTTAAAGATGGGATCCTGATGTCCTTTGAGCAGCTGCGTCTGAAATTCGGAATACCTAATGGGGATCTCTTTCGATACTTCCAAGTTCGAGATTATATACAGAGGAAGACTACATTAATAGATAGTCTTTATAAATCAGACAGAGAACGTAATGTCTTACGACCAGCGGGGGCATCCTCCGTTAGTACTATATACCATTTGCTACATGATGGAGTCTCAGGAGACATGGATGACCTGCTTAAAACATGGGAGCAGGACTTGGGGCTAGAAATCTCTGAGGATATGTGGAATGACATTTGGGAAAATGCTAGAAGAATTGCTATCTGTAACAGAACTCAGGCTATCCAACTAAAGATACTTCATAGGGCCCATATAGCTCCGGCTCGACTGGCAAAATTTAAGGCAAGAGCATCTCCAATGTGTCCCAAATGCAAAATAGAGGTGGGTACTCTTGCACATTGTCTGTGGACTTGTCAGAAAATCCGCAGATACTGGACTAAAGTGGCAAATACCCTGACAGAAATTTTAGGAATGGAAATTAGGGTGGACCCTGTATCTCTCCTTTTGGGCTTTTCGAACCTCTCATCTCTGGATATGCATGGGAAGAGACTATTTTCTATTCTCTCTTTCTGTGCAAGGAAAAATATTTTGGTGAACTGGGTGGCTGAGGGCCCCCCTGGACTTTCAAATTGGCACAGATTAATTATGGAATATATCCCCCTTGACTTCCTCACAAATATGGTGCACCGAAAGACTGCATTATTTTATAAAATATGGCAGCCCTTTCTGAATTATATAAATGCAGATATTTCGGCTATCCTAACAAGGGCTTTTATTTAGTGAAGATTTCAGACCAGGCTGCTCCGGGGCCCCTTGGGAGAGGAATCCTGCGCGAATACAGGTTTATTATATTTGATGTTTATACATTCCGAGCATGTAAGAGACTTAGGTATACACTCTGGTTAGTTATAGGTTAGATTAGTAGAAAGTTGAGTTTTTTTTTCTTTTTTCGTTTCTTTTTTTCTTTTTTTGTTTTCTTTCTTTCTCTTTTCTTTGTTAAATTATGACTATTGTATATATGATTTAATTGTACATCAATGTTTGTATTTGAGAGTTTTGTTTATTTTTGTAAATTTGCAAAAATGTTAAATTTCAATAAAAATATCTACAATAAAAAAAGGTACATTTATCTATCAACCACATGTGAAAGAGAAATTCTAAGAAGAAGAAAATCTACAGAGGAAGATACAAAGGGAAGATTCGACAGCTGCCTGGTTTTGGAATTAGAATTTTGGTCAATCTTAATTGGGAGGTTTGTCAGACTAGTATTACACAAGGGAAAGTAAAAGAAAGGTTAGAGGAAGGAGTTGTAAATAATTGTTAGTTACTTATTCTCTGGTATAAAGTTGTTCCATTTTACTTTAACTAGTTCTTGGCTTCTTGAATTTTCACAGATTACTGCACGGGATAAATATTTTCTGTGTTGTTGGTTTAAGTTAACAGCGAAGGTTTATTCAATTTCTGATCAGTTTGGAGGCTTGTCGTCAGGATTTGAGTGGGTTAGGCAGCTTTTGTCTGCGATTTGAACAGTTTGGGTCTTGGCTTTGTGATTTGAACTGGTTTATACAGATTTGAATAGATTTGGAGATATGAAACATCCCAGAAACACTTGCAGGTTACAGTCCTAGATCTTTAAATAAAACATAAGTTAGACAGTTTGTTTAATTTTGATGACTTGTGCTTGATTAAATTAAAAGTGAAAGAAATGGCTCTTAGAATTGCTAAAGAGGTTCTCGGATTTGAAAATGATTCTCAAATTTGCCAAGAAAATTTAGAAGGAAACAAAAAGGCCATACTCTTGGCATTAACAAAAAAGTTAGATTTGAGTTTAACCAAAGACAGAAGTAAAGCTGAAATTGTCAGGGAAATACACAAGGACTTAGGTGTCAGAGAAACAGACAAGTGCAGTCAAGGTAGAAAAACTCAAATTACAACTGAGGAAAATGTAGTTAGAAGATAAATAGAGAGAGAGGAAAGACAGAGAGAAGGTTGTTAGCTGAGCAAAAAGAAAGAGAATTTGAACTTGGGAAGTTGTGACTTAGCAAAGTCAACTTAACAGGATTGTGATTAAAAGGGAAGGTAGTGATATATACAAATATGTCAAAATTCTGCCACATTTTGATGAGACAGATGTTGTAGCCTTCCTTATTTCATTTGAAAGTTTGGCGAGGTTTTATGATAATGTGAGTTCAGACTAAACTGGTGAGCAGAGTTAGTGAGGTATTTGCAGCGCTATCAGATGAGGGGTCAAGAGATTATGAAGAGGTCAAACAGGCTGTTTTAAGTACTTATGAATTGGTACCAGAAGTATATAGACAGTGGTTCAGAAACATAAAGAAAGAACCAAGTCAAACCTATGCTGAATTTAAAAGAATTAAACATAGTCATTTTGATAGATGGGTCCATACTTTAAAAATAGATAAGACCTTTGGAGGTTCTACAAGTGATTATTCTGCTGGAGGAGTTTAAAAACTCACTTCCAGAGATGGTAAGAATTCACATGGAGGAACAGAAAGTTCAGGAGGTAAAAAAGGCAGCAGAATGAACCGACGAATTACTAAGTGCGAAGTCGTTCACTAAGTGCGAAGTCGTTCACTTTGGTAGGAATAACAAGATGTTGGATTACTGGGCTAATGGTAGGCTACTTGGTAGTGTGGATGAGCAGAGGGATCTTGGTGTCTATGTACACAGATCTCTGAAAGTTGCCACCCAGGTAAATAGTGCTGTGAGGAAGGCATATGGTGTACTGGGCTTTATTGGCAGAGGAATTGAGTTCCGGAGTCCTGAGGTCATGTTGCAGTTGTATAAGACTCTGGTGAGGCCTCATCTGGAGTATTGTGTGCAGTTTTGGTCGCCATACTATAGGAAGGATGTGGAAGCTTTAGAACGAGTGCAGAGGAGGTTTACCAGGATGTTGCCTGGAATGGTAGGAAAATCTTATGAGGAAAGGCTGAGGCACTTGGGGCTGTTCTCATTGGAGAAGAGAAGGTTTAGGGGAGATCTGATAGAAGTGTATAAGATGATTAGGGGTTTAGATAGGGTAGATACTAAGAACCTTTTACCGCTAATGGAGTCAGGTGTTACTAGGGGACATAGCTTTAAATTAAGGGGTGGTAGGTATAGGACAGATGTTAGGGGTAGATTCTTCACACAGCGGGTTGTGAGTTCATGGAATGCCCTGCCCGTATCAGTGGTGAACTCTCCTTCTTTATGTTCATTTAAGCGGGCATTGGATAGGCATTTGGAAGTTATTGGGCTAGTATAGGTTAGGTAGGACTCGGTCGGCGCAACATCGAGGGCCGAAGGGCCTGTACTGCTCTGTATCCTTCTATGTTCTATGTTCTATGAATACAGATTGGTGTATCAGACAAGCTTCCGGCCAGAGTTTCATCTTGTGAGGGATAGAAGTTGGGAGAAGGGGAGGTCCTACACCATGAAACCAAGAATAGAGAACACAGGTAAGAATTTACCACAGGATAAAGAACTCCAAGAGAGTGAACAAGAGGTGAAAGGCCTCAGCTGTTTTTACTGTAATGGAGTAGGACACAGAAAATTACAGTGTCGTGGTTTCAGAGGGGCTCTGAGAAAAGCTGTTTTCTCAGAAGATGGGACACGTAAAGTCCCAGTGCTGTTCATCAAAGAAAGGCACTGTGGGAAAAGATGTGGTAAAAGTAGCTAAGCCCGTGGCATTAGAGAAGGCAATAAAGGAGAGCCCAAGAAGAGCCAAGGAGCTGCAGGAGAGCGCACATCCTGGGCAGGGGCTGGGTATGAAGTTAGGACCTGATCTCTACAAAGAATTTGCCTCTGAGGGTAAAGTTTACTCAGAAAGAAAGGGGGGAAGGACAAGAAGTTATAATTTTGAGAGCTGCAGGAACTAACCAGTCACTGATAGTAAGGAACAAGCTATTTCTAATCAGAAATATGCACTATTTCTGATCTGCTACTGGGGAGTGTGTAAGTTGATGTTCTCCTATGTAAGATCAGATTGGAGTGCCAACTCAAGACTGGGGAAGTTACAGTGGGAGTGATTGACAGAGCGTCAGTTCCAGGAATTCAGTTCTTGGGAATGATTTAACAGGATCCAAGGTGGGAGTAACATCCCTTGTTGTGGAGAATCCCAAGAAAGACCAAGGAACTGAGGAATTAAAACAGAAATATCCTGGTATTTTCCCAGACTGTGTGGTACCCAGATCCCACTATCAGAAGTCACAGCATGAAGCGGAAAGTAAAGAGAAAGTTGAAGGAATTGAAGTCCAGTTAGCGGACACATTATTTTATGTAAAGATGCAGGAATATCCTCTAAACAGGCAGAGGGGCAGACAGAAGTGTTTATTCCTGAAAGGCTAAGGGACTTGCAAGGCAAGATGATAGAAGATATATATGTGGATGCATACTTCGAAAAGGAGGCAGAGAATATTCCGGAATGTTATCATCTGAAAGATAAAATCCTTAGGCAGAAATGGAGAATATAGTAGGTTAGTGCAGAGGAGAAACGGGCCGAAGTGCACCAGATTGTGTTGCCGGTAGCAGACAGACAGGTGTTATGGGTAGTACATGAACAACCTGTAGAAGGTCACCCAGGGGTATGAAAGACTCAGGCTAAGGTACAAACGCGTTTAGATTGGCCTGGAATGCACAAGGATGTGGTTAACTTTTGCCGCATGTGTCACACATGCCAAATGGTGGGTAAGCCCCAGGCAGTAATAAAACCCGCCCCTTTGTTGCCAATTCCTGCATCTGAAGAACCTTTCACGTGGGTTATAATTGATTGTGTAGGTCCCCTCCCGAGAACTAAAGTGGGAACCAATACTTGTTAACCATTATGGATGTGTGCACCAGATTGCCGGAGACAATTCCGTTACGGAGTATCAAGGCAAAAAGGGTGGTAGAGGAATTAGTAACTTTCTTTACACTGTATGGGCTACCCAGAGAGATTCAGTCAGACCAAGGGTCAACTTCTACTGTTAGGCTGTTTAAGGAGGTTATGGATAGCTTAGGTATACAGCACTTTAACGAGGTAAAAACAATGACTGCAGATGCTGGAAACCAGATTCTGGATCAGTGGTGCTGGAAGAGCACAGCAGTTCAGGCAGCATCCAAGGAGCAGTAAAATCAACATTTCAGGCAAAAGCCCTTCATCAGGAATAAAGGCAGTGAGCCTGAAGTGTGGAGAGATAAGCTAGAGGAGGGTGGGGGTGGGGAGAAAATAGCATAGAGTACAATGGGTGAATGGGGGAGGGGATCAAGGTGAGAGGTCAGGGAGGAGAGGGTGGAGTGGATAGGTGGAAAAGGAGATAGGCAGGTAGGATAAGTCCGGATAAGTCATGGGGACAGTGCTGAGCTGGACGTTTGGAACTAGGGTGAGGTGGGGGAAGGGGAAATGAGGAAACTGTTGAAGTCCTGAGGATGTAGTACAGAGTGGGTCCTTTGCAATTCTGAGAGAGTGTGGCCCTCAGCTGAGGCAGGGCTGACTGTAGAGAGGTTAGATGCCGGCGCATTGCTGCGAGCGTAGAGTGGAGGATCTTGAAGGAGAACTGTTGCTGGTGGTTTTGAATCTGTAGTCTGTACTGTTTGTCCTGTTCGGGTCCGAACTCTGCTGGTTTAAAGGTGGCCCAGAGTCTGTGTGGGATGAGTTGGTTACGGAGGCAGGCACTGAGGAAGCAAATGTGGCTGTGGTACCGAGTTTGTTTCATGACATGGTTGAAGAGCTTCAGGGCAGAGGAAATGACCTGGGAGTTGCAGGGGGAGAGGGACTCCTTGAGAGTCTTGTAGAGAGAGGAGGAAAACATCTTCAAGACAGGCATCCTTGCAAGAGGATTCACAGTACCTAACCTCTCTATAGCCGGCCCTGCCTCAGCTGAGGGCCACACTCTCTCAGAATTGCAAAGGACCCACTCTGTACTACATCCTCAGGACTTCAACAGTTTCCTCACTTCCCCTTCTTCTACCTCACCCTAGCTCCAAACTTCCAGCTCAGCACTGTCCCCATGGCTTGTCCGGACTTGTCCTACCTGCCTCTCTCCTTTTCCACCTATCCAATCCATCCTCTCCTCCCTGACTTATCACCTTCATCCCCTCCCCCCCTCACCCATTGTACTCTATATTACTTTCTCCCCCACCCCCACCCTCCTCTAGCTTATCTCTCCACACTTCAAGTTCACTGCCTTTATTCCTGATGAAGGGCTTTTGCCCAAAACGTCGATTTCGCTGCACTTTGGATGCTGCCTGAACTGCTGTGCTCTTCCAGCACCACTAATCCAGAATACAGCACTTTAAATCCAGTGTATATCATCCTGAATCCCAGGGAGCTTTAGAAAGGTGGCATCAGACCCTGAACACCATGTTGAGAGCGTACTGTCAGGGTTACCCGAGTGATTGGGATAAAGGTATCCCATTCGTAGTGTTTGCCATTAGAGATGCCCCCAAACAAATCTACTTAGTTCACTCCCTTTGAGTTAATATTCAGGCAGGAAGTGAGAGGCCCTTTGAAATCAATTAAAGAAAAATTGACAGGACTAAAGTCGGAGATCTCACAATTGCATTATGTATCGGAGGTGAGGGAGAGACTAAACCGAGTAGGTAAGTTAGCTAAACAGCACCTAAAGAATGAAGCAGGTGGCAGATAAAAGCTCTGAGACTCAGACATTTTCCCAAGGGGATGACGTGTTAGTACGGTTGCCAGTGATAGGAGCTCCCTTCAAAGCCAGGTTTAGTGGTCCCTATCAAACTGTGAAAAAATTGAGTCAGGTGAAGTATCTCTTAAAGATGCCAGATAGGAAAAACTGGTATCAGGTACGTCATGTGAACATGTTGAAACTATATTACACTAGAGAGAAAGAACTGGAGAAACAGGTGTTAGTTACTGCCCTGCAGAGTGAGGAATCAAATCTAGATGTTGTGGATTTTGATGTGCCTCAAAATAGATCAAAAAATGAAGAAGTCCTTGAGGAGTTGGGAGATTAGTAAGCTTAGAGTGGTGCTGGAAAAGCACAGCAGGTCAGGCAGCATCCAAGGAGCAGGAAAATTGACATTTCAGGATGAAGGGCTTTTGCCTGAAAAGTAAATTTTCCTGCTCCTTGGATGCTGCCTGATCTGCTGTGCTTTTCCAGCACTACTCTGATCTCCAGCATCTGCAGTCCTCACTTTCACCTAGGTTAGTAAGCTATCTGTCTCAGGAGCATAGAACACAGGTGCAAGATTTGTTACTGCCTATAAGGATATATGTAAGAATCAGATGGGGAGGACTAATGCTATTGTACATGAAGTAGACGTAGGGAATACTGCTCCAATAAAACAATATCCCTATCAACTTAATCCTTTCAAAGCCAGACAGGTCCCGAAGGAGGTGGAGGCCATGCTCGACGAGAACATCATCGAACCAAGCCAGAGTGAGTGGAGTTCGCCGATTGTCTTAGTTCCCAAACCGGACTGGACTCAACGATTCTGCATAGATTATTGGAAGGTCAACGCTGTTATAAAATTGGACTTATATCCAATTCCTAGACTGGAGCACTGTAGCGAGAAAGTTGGACAAGTCAGTTACATCACCAAGTTGGACTTACTGCCTGGTTATTGGCAGGTACCTTTATCAGAGACGGTGAAAGAAATTTCTGCGTCTGTATCCCCAAATGGGCTATATCAGTTTAAAGTGATGCCCTTTAGAATAAAGAACACACCTACCACATTCCAAAGACTCATGAACAGAGTTGTGGCTGGGATAACAAACTGTGCAGTCTGTTTGGACGATGTAGTGATCTTTAGTAAGTCCTGAAAAGATCACATGGTACAGTGACAGAGCTCTTTGAACGACTACGAGAAGCAAAACTGGTGATAAACTTAAATAAAATGGAATTCGCGAAAGCAGAGGTGATGCTCTTGGGACATAACATCAGTCATGGAAGGTTGACCCCACGTTATGCAAAGATGAAGGCCATCGAGGAACTTCCACGACATCCTCGAAGAAAGAGGTGCTTTGATTCTTAGGATTCAGCGGATTCTATCGGAAGTTTCTTCCAAACTTCAGCAGTGTTGTGGTACCGTTACCCGATTTGGTGAAGAAGAACAAAGTTTCGGTGGACAGAGCCCTGCCAGGAGGCATTCGAACATTTGAAAGCAATATTAACCACTAACCAGTTTTAGGCAAACCAAACTTTTCAAAACCTTTTAAAGTCTCCATCGATGCTAATGACATAGGAGTTGGAGCTGTGCTCCTACAGGAAGATGAGGATGGGATTGAACTGCCAGGTGGTTACTTTTTGAAGAAGATCAACATCCACCAGAGGAAATACTCCACAATCGAAGAGGACCAATTGAGTTTGGTCCTGGCCTGACAACATTTTAATGTCTATGTCACCAACAATGTGTCAGAGACGGTGGTGTACATGGATCACAAGCTGCTTACTTTACAGCCAAGAATATGAGACTACTTTGTTGGTGTCTTATGCTATAGACTTTTAATTTAAAAATCATACATGCTGTGGGTTGTAAGAATCTAATTGCAGATGCGTTATCACAGATTTAACTGATAATGTTTAGATGAGATTTGTATTTATTTAATGTTTCATATATGTACAGGTATATGGGAAAAAAAATTAAGGAGAACTTAGATTAAAGTTATCTGTATGTTAGGGTAATGTGTTTAAAAAATAGAAAAAAAAAGAAACCATCTTTTCATTCTGATGGTTCATTTTTTTCTTAAGAGGGGAAATGTTATGAAGATGTGGGTGTACTGTACCTTTAAGAGAGTTAAAAGCTGACAGAACTCCCGGACAGCACCAAGTGTTCTGAATGAGCTACAATGTAACATGTGTTCCAGCAGCTAGCGTAGCTGGTTGCCTGGTGACAAAAACAAATTTTAAATAGGCCAATCCATTTAAATTATACCCCCCACAAAAAAAAACAAACACCAATCAAATTTGCTTCAATCACCTGAAGAAGGAGTGTCGCTCCGAAAGCTAGTGCTTCCAATTAAACCTGTTGGACTATAATCTGGTGTTGTGTGATTTTTAACTTTGTACACCCCACATCATAACAGCTTCCAAACTGATTCTGCTGTTGGTAAGAAAATGGTTGTTTATCCACCTGAGCTATTTCCTTGTAGCTCCAGAGCTGGGGAATGTGATGTTCCTTGGGTTTGGGTAGTTTTGTAAAATGTGAATTCAGAACTGACCTGTCCTTACTGAGCTTATTGTTTTATGGGAGAATGCAACAGAAATACCAAACTCTGGGATCAACTAAAAATACATTGTGGTTCAGAATATTAGTTCAGAATAACCTACTGGTTTACTCTTCTGCCAGTCTTAAACTCATGAATATCACTTAGTCCACGGCATCAATGTTTGTGTGTGATATGTTTCAGAGTTGCATATTTAAAAGAAAATCAATTGTCTCCTGTTTCTCCCAAAAGCCTCATTACACTTTGTGGGACAGAGCTTTTTATGTATATTCGCAGTGACAGTGGCTGACAGTTCCACACCTGAATGAGGAATTTGCCAAAGCAATGAAGAAAGAGAAGCACCAACTCTGTATAAATGGTCAAAATCCCAATCTAACCACCCTCCTGTACCTGGAACAGGATCACTGTGCTTTAGATTCTGCTGAGATATTGGGCTGGCCTGGGTTATCAACACTGTGCTGGTTTTCCATTATGAATACACCCTCTGGGCTGGTTTTGCTGTAACAGTACTCGGATGGTGTGAGCAGTGTATTGACAGCTTTGTTCTATGCCTGTAGTATTAGGTTTCAGAGGTTTTCATGAGTTCATATGCTTCAGGCAATGAAAGTGATGCACGTGATTTGACCCCATTTATTATCTTTGCTGACAGAAATTGGATTACATTTCCTGCAATTTGCAGCTGACAATGGAATGTGCTGAATTTGGGTCAGGCATGTGTGTTGAAAATGTGTTGCTGGTTAAAGCACAGCAGGTTAGGCAGCATCCAAGGAACAGGAAATTCGACGTTTCGGGCCAGAACCCTTCATCAGGAATGAGGAGAATGTGCCAGGCAGGCTAAGATAAAAGGTAGGGAGGAGGGACTTGGGGGAGGGGCGATGGAGATGTGATAGGTGGACGGAGGTCAAGGTGAGGGTGATAGGTTGGAGTGGGGTGGGGACGGATTCAGGCTTTATATTCAGGCTGTTTGGATATAGTCAGGCTGTGTGATTATTGTCAGGCTGTGTGGATATAATCACGCTGTGTGGATATAGTCAGACTGTGCAGATATAGTCAGGCTGTGTGGTTGTAGTCAGGCTGTGTGATTATAGTCAGGCTGTGTGGATAAAGTCAGGCTGTGTGATTATAGTCAGGCTGTGTGGATATAGTCAGGCTGTGTGGTTATAGTCAGACTGTGTGGTTATTGTCAGACTGTGTGCATATAGTCAGGCTGTGTGGATATAGTCAGGCTGTGTGGATATAGTCAGGCTGTGTGGTTATAGTCAGACTGTGTGGTTATTGTCAGACTGTGTGCATATAGTCAGGCTGTGTGGATATAGTCAGGCTGTGTGGTTATAGTCAGGCTGTGTGGATATAGTCAGGCTGTGTACCACTGGCGAAATCTACCTCTGCCTCTCGATAATCACAACATGAAGTAAATTGTGGATTTACAGAAACAAGATACATGTGTTGACCTCCTGGAATTCCCTTTATCATTGTATTAGTGAATTAATTCCTTCAACTGTCACATTTCTTGACCTATCTGTGCACCGAGTGAAGTGAAAGGTGGACCATTCTGCCTTCATTGTTTGTGCGATCACTCTGCCTGAAATGGGTCAGTCTGTGTGTGGGTGTCTGTCTGCAGCTTCCATCTGCTGAACCTGCCCACATGCAAAGTAGGGATCGTGTGCTTGTAATTAAGTATATTTTGTGTCTGTATAGATTATTTTTTTCTAAAATTACATATAATTAGGTGTAATTTCTAGTTAGCAGGTTGTTGCTAGAAACCATTATTTATTCCTATCGGAAACAAAAGATTGAATCAAAGAAAAGGGGGAAATGTGCAAAATCAGAAGATTTTGAACTATGTTGTATGAAAACAAGTAAGTATACATTATCAATGTCAGAATGTTCCCAATTGTCTAAACATTCTTTTCAATAGTTCTAACAGTATTTAAGCTGCAGTCCACTTCCTGAGTGTGGGGCGTGAAAGCCTGAAAACAGCATTTCTGGCAGATGGTGAAACCACCGTTTAAAATGAGAATGTTTCACACATTGAATGTCAGGATGTGGAAACCTTAATCTGCAAACAGTCACATGGTCATAGTTGGCCACAGTCATGATGGCCATTTGACCCGTTGAGTTTGTAGAGCATTTCAATTACTCCTATTTCTCCCATTCTATTCCTGCAGTCCTGTGGGCTTTTCCATACCAATCCAATGGAATCACTCACCCCATTACATTCATCACACTTGCAAGCAGTGACTTCCAGATCATTACCTCTCAATGTGCACAAGAATGCTCTCCCTCACATTTTCCTCTCACTTTATATCCAAAACCTGAACTCTGTGTCCTCCTAGAACTTGGCTGGGAACAACTAACGGGACAAATTTATCTAATCATCTAAACCTGCCACAGTCTTGTTCACCTCGATCAATTCTACCCTCAGTTCCTTTTGCTTCCATGAAAACAGCTCCCAAGTTTGGAAAACGTATGTAAATCCAAAGGAATACAATAAACAGAGTGAAGAAACAAAGTGATGTGAAGATACAGCTACTTAAAGGTGAGATTGCAGGTGGAAGGACAATTAAAAGAGCAAGTGAAATTGTGAGGTCTTATGCAGAATAAAATTCAAATGAAAAAGTAACAAAGAAGATTGATGAGGGCAGAGCAGTAAATGTGATTTATATGGACTTCGGTAAGGCGTTCGACAAGGTTCCCCATGGGAGACTGATTAGCAAGGTTAAATCTCATGGAATACAGGGAGAACTAGCCATTTGGATACAGAACTGGCTCAAAGGTAAAAGACAGAGGGTGGTGGTGGAGGGTTGTTTTTCAGACTGGAGGCCTGTGACCAGTGGAGTGCCACAAGGATCGGTGCTGGGTCCTCTACTTTTTGTCATTTACATAAATGATTTGGATGCGAACATAAGAGGTACAGTTAGTAAGTTTGCAGATGACCCCAAAATTGGAGGTGCAGTGGACAGCAAAGAGGGTTACCTCAAATTACAACAGGATCTGAACCAGATGGACCAATAGGCTGAGAAGTAGCAGATGGAGTTTAATTCAGATATATATGATGTGCTGCATTTTGGGAAAGCAAATCTTAACAGGACTTATACACTTGATGGTAAGGTCCTAGGGAATGTTGCTGAACAAAGAGACCTTAGAGTGCAGGTTCATAGCTCCTTAAAAGTGGAGTCACAGGTAGATAAGATAGTGAAGAAGGCACTATTGGTCAGAGTATTGAGTATAGGAGTTGGGAGGTCATGTTGCGGATGTACTGGACATTGGTTATGCCACTGTTGGAATATTGCGAGCAATTCTGATCTCCTTCCTATCGGAAAGATGTTGTGAAACTTGAAAAGGTTCAGAAAAAATTGACAAGGATGTTTCCGGGGTTAGAGGATTTGAGCTATAGGGAGAGGCTGAACAGGCTGGGGCTGTTTTCCCTGGAGCGCCGGAGGCTGAGGGGTGACCTTATAGATGTTTACAAAATGATGAGGAGCATGGATAGGATAAATAGACAAAGTCTTTTCCCTGAGGTTAGGGAGTCCAGAACTAGAGGGCATAGGTTTAGTGTGAGAGGGGAAAAATATAAAAGAGACCTCTGGGCAACTGTTTCACGAAGAGGGTGATACGTGTTTGGAATGAGCTGTCAGAGGATATGGTGGAGGCTGGTACAATTGCAACATTTAAGAGGCATTTGGATGGGTCTATGAATAGGAAGAGTTTGGATGGATATGGGCCGGGTGCTGGCAGGTGGGACTAGATTGGGTTGGGATATCTGGTCAGCATGGACAGGTTGGACATCTCTATGATTGTATGACTCTATGATTACTGTTTGAACATTTATTAGAATCCCTACCTTCCGGAAAAAGGCCATTTGGCCCATCGAGTCCACACCAACCCTCTGAAGAGCGTTGTACCCAGATTCAATCCCCCTACCCTATAACCCTCATTTTCCATGGCTAACGCACCTAGCTTGCACATCCCTGGATACTACGGGCAATTTCCCATGGCCAATCCGCCTAACCTGCACCTTTTTGGACGTGGGAGGAAACCAGAGGACCCAAAGGAAACCCACCCAAACACAGGGAGAATGAGCAAACTCCACACACCCAGTTGCCTGATGGTAGAATCGAATCTGAGTTCTTGACGCTGTGAGGCAGCAATGTCAATCACTGAGTCACCCCAATCCAACTGGCAGCTAACCACTGTGTGAAGTTTTTGGTTTCCACTCCATTTTACCTGAAAAGGTTACAACAAAAAAATCTTAAAAATTAAAGGAGGAATGAGAGGTTTTAGTTATAGGAAACGGCCCAAAATTTATTTTTTTTATTTCACTATTCAGAGGATATCTAATAAAGGCTGTCACAGAAGCTTGTTTCCACTGATCAGTAAATTATAAGCAAAGGTGTATTGACTGAAGATTGTATGAAATCCACAGGATGATCTTTTATTGCAATAAGTTACAAACTTCTTTTGAATTAGTATATTCCGATCGTGCTGGGTAATGAAGCAGAACCAAGTTGGGGAAAATTTTAAAATAGAAATAAAGGTAGGAACCCAAGATAAAGACCAATCACAATGAAATTAAAACTAGAACATGCCCAGCTAAAGTGGAAGGACATATAAATAAATTTGTCAATCAGAAGTGACAAATATTTAAATAGAGAATGGAAAGGATACAAAATCAATCAAGTGAATTCAATCAAAGAAAAAGGGAACACATTAAAGATTCTGGTTCCATGTGTTGAAGTGGGAGACAAAATGAAATTGTTGATTGGTGGGGAAGAAGTTTTTTTCTCAGAGCACATGTTCCTGCCCACGGCTGTCTCATGTTGCTGAAATGTAGGCTTTCCTGCTGGTGTGAACATTGTGATGAGACATTTACACCTTTTTTTTGTCAGACATTCCTTGCAGCTCACAGGTCTTCCATTTTAAATATGGGTGAGAAACTAATTTGTGTCCACGTGCAATTGCAGACTCTTGCCACTAAGTGGAGCCTAGGAAAGACTTTCTCCAAGCTTTGTGTGACTAGTTGGACATCACGGGCTGGTGTTAGCTGGAGCAGGCACTTTAAACCATTCCCAGTTAACGTCAACTTGTTTCTCCATCTTGTTGGTTCAATATGTTTGTCCTACAAGTTGCTGGAAGTGTGACTTGATGGAGACATGGTCAGGCAAGGAGAGTAGGGTATGTTGGAGAAGAATTCTGTCGAACAATGTACCTCACAGCCAATGAGATCTCGGAGTTAGAAAGAGAAAGAATAAGGAAGGAAATTATATTAATTAGAATCAAACTCAACTCTAACAGAAGTGAATTGAGAAAGAAAAATTGTGATTTTTTTTCAATTTCACAATTTATTAATTGTTAAAGTTATAGGATAAGTTCGTCTTATGAGATGTTTACAATAGCTTTATAAATAAACACAGGGGGCATAAAAGCAAGGAGATTATGATCAATCTTTATAAAATGCTTGTTAGTCTTCAAATGGAGTATTGTATCCATTTCTGGGAACCTATCCTTTGGTAGGATGTGAAACCTTTCAAGAGAAGACTTTAGTGAGAGTGGTTCCATGGAACTTCGGTTATGGATAGATTGGTGGAGATTCAAGGAGAGTAATTTGGAGGAGGTTTGATAAGGGGCATTCAAAACCATCAGTAAAGACAACATTCGAAACCGTCAGTAAAGACAACAAAATAAATAATAGGGAATATTTCCTGTGACAGAGGGGTCAAGAACAGAGGACACAAATGCAAGGAGATTGATAAAGATTTATCCATAATACAAAGGTAAAACATATGTTGAGAGTTGTTTGAATCTCAAAAGTATACCCTAAGATCTTGGATGGAAGCATTTTCAATCATGGCTTTCAAAGGTGATTTGGATAAGCATTTCTGAACAGATTTCCGGAGCCGTTGAGACAAACTGTGGTCGTGGGATCATTGCTCTTGCAGAGAGCCACTAAATGAATGGAATGGGCAAAAGTGAGGACTGCAGACACTGGAAACCAGAGTCTAGATCAGAGTGGTGCTGGAAAAGCACAGCAGGTCAGGCCGCATCCAAGGACCAGGAAAATCAACGTTTTGGGCAAAATCCCTTCATCAGGAATAGAGGCAGGGAGCCTCCAGGGTGGAGGGATAAATGGGGCTGGGGCTGGGGAGAAGGTAGCAAAGAGTACAGTAGGTGAATGGGGGTGGAGATGGAGGTGATAGGGCGGAGAGGGGGTGCAGCGGATGGACGGGAAGGGAGATTGGCAGGTAGGACAGGTCATGAGGACAGTGCTGAGCTGGAAGGTTGGAACTGGAGTAAGGTGGGGGAAGGGGAAATGAGGATACTGGTGAAGTCCACATTGATTCCCTGGGGTTGAAGTGTTCCAAGGCAGAAGATGAGGTGTTTCGCCTATCACCTCCATCCCCACCCCCATTCACCTATTGTACTCTTTGCTTTCTTCTCCCCAGCCCCACCTCCCCACAACCCCCCCACACTCCCCCCCCTCCCTTTATCTCTCCACACCAGAGACTCCCTGCCTCTATTCCTGATGAAGGGCTTTTGCCCAAACTATCAATTTTCCTGCTCCTCAGATGCTGCCTGACCTGCTGTGCTTTTCCAGCACCACTCTGATCTTAATGAATTGAATGGCAATCTCCTGATGCCCAGAATCTCTGGTTTGGAAGTTAAAAAGCTAGAAGTATGGTGAAGGAGCAAGGATGTGTTGAGTAATAATCTTAAACCATCTAGAACAGTTTTGATAAAGCAGTATTTTCCTCCAATGTATTTTGTATGCTAACTAAAACTCGGCAATACAGGAATGATGCGAGGAAACAATTCTTCACAAAGAGCGACTTGCCCAAACGTTGTTGAGGTTCTGTCAATTGAAATTACCCAATCTTTATTGGATAAGGATACTAAAGGTGATGGGACCCAGTGGTGAATGGAGTTAGGATGTAGAACAGCCATGATCTCATTGAATAATAAAACAAGCTGGAGTGACTGAATGACTTTCAATGTTCCTGTATTTTTTATGTTTTGTTTTGCTGAATCTGACTATTTGGCCTTAGCCTTCCTCTTTTTATCCATTGTCCCGAGGTTTCTACCTCATGTATTCATTTCCATCACCCCTGAATGATCCATTGATATTCTGCTAGCCTGCCTGACTGAGTCTTAGGGATATCTGCAAATGCCTCCAGTATTGAGATATTTTAATTTATCCTTCCCAGCCTGACACAGTATTGTTAGAAGGCATTGCCTTTAGCTTTCTAGTGGTTTTGCCATCTAATGTTTCAACAGTTAAACTTCCCAGCTCCAGGCCTTTTGTATTTTGTATTTTAACCCCCTCACTGCTCTCCACACTGTCAACTCTTTGGTTAATTTGGTGACAATTGGTTGTACCAAATTTCTGGCCTTTTGACTCTTAGAGTCTCAAGTTTTGCAATTTTTGGTGACCGAGTATGGCAATTTATCACTGTTAAATACTAATAAGATTCTTCAACATCATTTGAAAGAACAAATGAATGGGTAATTTAATTGTGGTGCTTTCTTGTATTTACAGCTGAGTAGATGGTGTTCGGTGTTTTGCAATCCTACTTCTCTTTGCCATTTTCCCTTCACTCCTCTAACTGCCAGCTCAGCCCCTCGGCCTGCTCTCATTATCCACCTTTTCTTCATTCATCATCCTTTAAGTTTAACAAAGCATCTGCCCCACCCTAATCTTTAAATACACTCACTACTCTTGAGTCAACTCTCCTCTATTTTTCTTTACTATGCCACACTGTTTTTGGTTAACCTTGCCCTGTATCTCTCTCCCTCTTCCTTCTTCCTTGCTCTGCTTTCTCTTTTCACATCATGTTGCTCTGTTATCTTCCCTCCACACTCTCGTCTGGTGACCTTTCATCAGCTCTTGCTGAATTGTTCTCTGCCAACTAACCTGACTGGACTGGAAGGTTGTATTTAGTTCTGCCTTTCCATACATACCACTACTAGCAGATCCCCTGGTATAACATAGGTAGATAAGTGTGTTATAACAAATTGAAAAAGGGACTTTGGGAAAAAGTGATCAAAATATAGAGCTGTAAAAAAGCTTTTTATAGGCATACTTGTAGTAATAGGATTGTCAACTTTGGAGCTGGGCTGCTGTGAAAGCGATAGAGGACAAAACTAGATTGCAGTGGTGAGTGAGAGTACTGACAGATATCAAATAAACACTTCATCTCTCTGAAAATTAATGCAGAGGCTGGGATGGTTAAATCCTGGTGGGTGTCACAATTAGAGTCGGTACAACTAACATGACTCAGACCTAAGATAAAGAAAGTTAGGGACCAAGTGCTTTACATTTTTGAGGCAATTTAGAAGGATTAATGGAGGGTCCACTATCTTTCTTTAAAGTTATATGGGATGGCAGCTGAATGGAAAAGATTTAGCAAGGATTTTCATGGGAGGTGTGTTTTAGCTGCTTTGATTTGCAACAAGTCTGATCAGAATGGGATAGTAACAATAAGCATTGGGACAGGGCACAAAAGGTGAAGCGACTTACTTGCAGACTATAAGTTGAGCTTTAGTAACGGCTGTCTGATTCCCTTGTGTTATATTTCTTCTTGTACCTTCTCCCAAGAAAGCCTGAGCTATGGATCCCATAGGTGCAACCAAAATTGTGCCAAATGGCTCCGTTTATCAATTTTCAAATTTCACTTTCCCCTTCAATAACTCTGGAAAATGGAATAGTTTAATTCCAGAAGAAAAGATTTGGAATATGTATTTGATTATTTTAAGGACTTTATAACTGAAGTGATGTATTAAGCTTCAATATTTAATTGAAACAAGTTTCCCTGCCACTGCTAAATGGATATGACAGTTAGTGATTGAAGCTTTTGGAACACGAAGAGATGTTTACGGTGGATTAACAGATATTCTAAAGAATAATGAGGTGGTTACCAAACGTCAACTCCCATATGTACAATATAGGGTGTATAGATGTGGAAAGCATGTTGATGGTTAAATAGGACCAGTCTGTAATGCCTGTGCACCATACACCTTAAGTGCACAATTTTTATAGTGAATTTCATTTAAGATTTAACAAATAAACAGAGTTGAATATGGCATCAAGTAAATTGAACATTACAAATTTGGCATTTTATGTCCCTTACATTTCAAGAAGGAATTCAAATATGCTGCTAAGAGTATTAGTTATGAATTTAAAAAATTTAGGGCATGGAGAATTAAGGTTGTCCCTTTGGCTGAGGAAAACTCGTGGTTTGTATATTGTATAGATATTGTATATTGTACAGATATTGTATAGTATAGATATTGTATAGTGCATAGATAGCTGCATATGGTTTAGTGAAAGTAGTTCCTGCTGTAATGTTATTTATTAATAGGATTTTACAGTTTATCTTGTGTACGACAGAAATGCTGTTGACTTTGTTGCTTGAAACTTTGCAAAGTGAGTAAGATACTTGTGATGAAGTAAAGAATTCATGTGAAGCCACCTACTGGTTTTCCAATGGTGACAACTTGAATAAAGGTGGCTGCAACCAGAAAGCTCTTGTTTGATTGGAAATGGTGCTTAATTAAAGAATTAGCAGATTCTATTTAACCTTAATTGGTTAACCTTAATTAGCGCATGGCATTTATCAAGTTGGTACATAATATTATATTCTGATCCATTGATCAACAAAGTCTTGAAGTTTGTTCACTTGGAAAACGCACTTTTAATCAAAGTTGTCTCCAGCCCCACCCCCCCACCCACCGACCACCCACCCACCCCCCCACCCACCACCCGCCCACCACCCCCATCACGAGCTCACATCTGTCGTTACAATCTGGCAGCAGCATCTGGAGATCTGAAGAAGGACTCAGGATAGATGTGGTCAATAACCATCACATCATGTAGCCACCATCTGTGCTGCCCAATTCAGACCTGAATGTAGGACAAAAACAAATCCAGCCTTAGTTACTATATTTACATTAGAAAAGTATTGATGGAATATTTTTCTTCACACACCGAAATTTTTGTTTCAAGTTTCGAAATTGTAGGAAGAAAGACTAAGAGTATAAATTTCAAAAGGTTTGTTGAGAAAGTTATGTTGAATGCTTTGAAATATATTTTTAAAAATCACACAACACAAGGTTGGAGTCCAACAGGTTTATTTGGAAGCACTAGCTTTTGGAGCGCTGCTCCTTTATCAGGTGGTTGTGTGATAAACCTGTTGGACTATAACCTGACTTTGTGTGATTTTTAACTTTGCCCACCCCAGTCCAACAAGTCATTGAAATACATTGCAGCTGTAAATTTCACCAGGATGGAGAACCCTTGTGCCCTGGCAGAAATGCTGGAAGAAATGTGGGAAATGTTGGACTCTTCATGTGGATGGTTACAAAGGCCCAACAACATCTCTTCTTCTTCAGGCAGCTGAGGAATTTGGCATCATGGTGAATACCCTTGCCAACTTTCATAGGTGCGCCATCGAGAACATTCTGTCTGGATTTATCACTACCTGGTATGGCTACTGTACCATTCAAGATTGGAGACAGTTACACAGGCTGGAGCTGTTTTCCCTGGAGCGTTGGAGGCTGAGGGGCAACCTTATAGAGGTTTACAAAACTATGAGGGGCATGGATAGGGTAAATAGGCAAAGTCTTTTCCCTGGGGTCAGGGAGTCCAGAACTAGAGGGCATAGGTTAATAGTGAAAGGGGACAGATATAAAAGAGATCTAAGGGGCAATTTTTTCACGCAGTGGGTGGTACGTGTATGGAATGAGCTGCCAGAGGATGTGGTGGAGGCTGGTACAATTGCAACATTCAAAAGGCATTTGGATGGGTATATGAATAGGAAGGGGTTTGGAGGGATATGGGCCGGGTGCTAGCAGGTGGGACTAGATTAGGTTAGGATATCTGGTCAGCATGGATGGGTTGGACTGTAGAGTCTGTTTCCATGCTGTACATCTCTATGATTCTATGGTGAACTCGGCCCGGACAATCACAAAGGCCAACCTCCCATCTATAGAATCCATCTACCAGGCCCACTGTCAAGGAAAGGCCACCAACATTCTCAAAGATCCATCCTACCCTGGCAATGTTTTTCTACAACCTCTACCATGGGGAAGAAGGTACAGAAGCCTGAGCACACACACCAGCCGGTTTCAAAACAGTTTCTACCCGACTGTTGTTAGATACTGAATGGACTCTCAAACTCTTAACATTTGCCTGTAGTTATGTTTTTGTTTTTGCCACTGTTTATCTACTATTTACTATCTCTGCTACTTAACTCTGTGATCTGCCTGTATTGCTCACAAGACAAAGCTTTTCACTGTACCTCAGTACACGTGACAATAAATCCAATTCAATTCAATTGTAAGCGCCATGTTGAAAAGAGAATCTTTCATTTCTGTGGGCGTAGATGACTATTTAAATGATCTAACTTCTCCACTCAGATCAGATTGTTGTCAAGAGGTGGAGTGTGGAGATTAGGCAAAAGTGAGGACTGTAGATGCTGGAAACCAAAGTTTAGATTACTGTGGTGCTGGAAAAGCACAGCAGGTCAGGCAGCATCCGAGGAGCAGGAAAATCGACGTTTCAGAACGAAGGGCTTTTGCCCAAAATGTCGATTTTCCTGCTCCTCGGATGCTGCCTGACCTGCTGTGCTTTTCCAGCACCACTCGAATCTAAAGTCTGGAGATTAGACCAGATAAGAGCAAGACTGTTCTCAGTGCATTGCTGTTAGATAACAGGGCATCCCTTTGGAGAGTTGGGGCCCCATCACATCTTTGATTGGAACTTGCAGGTTGTGGTTTCCCATACAACTGCTGACCTTGTCTTTCTGGGTGGTCAAGGTCACGGGTTTGGAAGGTGCTGTCTCAGGAGGCCTGATGAATTGTTGAGTATTTCTCATGTTCTTTATTAGTAATGGGTGAATGGCTTTGGAGATTGGACAGAAAAGTGGAGTTGAGGCCAAGATGAGATCACATTAAATGGGGGAGCAGGCTCAAGGGGCTGAATTGCCTTCTCCTGCGCCTAGTCCTTTTGTTGACCCTAACAATCTGTTGCCACTGTGGTAGAGGGAGTGAATGTTGTAGGTGTTACATGGCACGTCAATCAAGCAAGCTCCAATGTCCTGGATGTTATTGAGTTTCTTTGAATGTTGTTGGAGCTGCATTCATCCAGGTTACTCAGAGTTGACCTGGTTAGTGAAGGGGGTGGGGATTGGGTAGAAGTAAGTACAAAGTGGACATTAGAGTATGAGGGACCATGAGGGACCACCAGAGGGCAGTACATTGCACAGAGTGTATGGGTTTGAGAGGTGAAGCTTGGAGGGATGATTTATAATTGACCCCTTTGGAGAAATAAGGTATCACTTTGGAATTGAGAAAAAGCATGCATGTGTGTATAATGTAGAAGTTCACTGGGACTTGCAAAGATGTCAAAAATCAGTACAAACAAAAATGTGAAGTTTACAACAAACACAATTAGGTACTTCAGTGTGCCTGATTGTATAAAACTATCATAGGGTTGGTAAGAGATGACTCATTTGTCAAATTCTCATTTTTATACCAGGGTGCCTGTGATGATGCTGTTGCTTTATCAAGGTTATGTTTTCCTTGATCTTTTACAAGAGGGGTTGTAAAGGCAGTGGTGCTGAAATGGCTAACAGGCACTGCCTAAGTCAACAATCAAAGGAGGCCTTTAAGTTTTTTTAAATCAGTTGTACAATGAAACAGAGTGACCACTTCTCCCAGTTCAGGTTTTTTTTTGGTTTTATCAGGCAGTTAGAAACTGTTGGAATCTGGAGAAGCAGTTACAGTGAAAAGAAGTTCCATACAGAGGTCTTGCTTGGACATTCTCTCTGAAAACTCTCCTCCATTTGCATTTACCTTTTGCCACGGGGTGTGTTTATGGGATTTTGCGGGAACTGAAACAGCTTCGTTACGTGGTGATAGAGGAGGTTGGGCTATCAAATAAGTTATGTTATTTTAAATTCTGTTTTATTTTGTTTGTGTTTTATCCATAGTGTTTAAATAAATTTGTCTTGTTTAAAGCTGAGTGGTTTGACCAGCTGCATCACTCCTGGAATATCCACTATACACCTGCCTTTAAAAAAGTAAGAAGCTAAGGTCTGGGTTAACCTCTTGAAATGTTTTGAGGGGGTCTGATCTGGTCCATAACAAACCTACTGTTGGATAACTCCACCTTTGTATTGAATGGAAATGTTTGTTGACACAAAGTATTAATCACATACACAAAATCTTTCCTTCAATAAATCCCTTACAAAATCAATTTCACTTCCTCAGATGTTTGTTTCATCTCAAATAGAAACAACAGGCTTATGTCAATAATGGCATAATCAACAAGCTAGCAACTTCATTTTCTGCATTATGCATCCTGATTAAAGCTCATGCTGGATAATAGTTGCTATGGAGAGGGACGGGTAAATAGCATTGGGAGATTTTGAGTTGACGCTGAGTTTCCATAGGATCTGTAAAGGGTCATTAGGATGATTGTGGGAGGAGGCACGGGGTGGAAGCTGGGCAGATGGATATTAGTCAGCATGCTGTACTTGGGCCACGGAGTGGGCAGATAGGGATTGAGGATACAGGTGTATTTGGGCCATGGGGTGGTTACAGGAGTGTAGGTTGATAAAAAGTGATGGGATGAGCGCACTGAAGTGAAGAAATATACTGATGATTTGTAGCTATTTAGTTCTCAGAACATAAATGTGAGTAGTGAATCACATGGTACTGAAGAATTATATATAACTCACATTATATTCTTAGTATTTACATGTGAATACTACAATAACAGACATTTGAGTGTCTGTAATTTAGCTGAAAATGTGTTGCTGGTTAAAGCACAGCAGGTTAGGCAGCATCCAAGGAATAGGAAATTCAACGTTTCGGGCATAAGCCCTTCATCAGGAATGAGGAGAGTGTGCCAAGCAGGCTAAGATAAAAGGTAGGGAGGAGGGACTTGGGGGAGGGGCGATGGAGATGTGATAGGTGGAAGGAGGTCACGGTGAGGGTGATAGGCCGGAGTGGGGTGGGGGCGGAGAGGTCAGGAAGAAGATTGCAGGTTAGGAGGGCGGTGCTGAGTTCGAGGGAACCGACTGAGACAAGGTGGGGGGGAGGGGAAATGAGGAAACTGGAGAAATCTGAGTTCATTCCTTGTGGTTGGAGAGTTCCCAGGCGGAAGATGAGGCGCTCCTCCTCCAGCCGTCGTGTTGTTATGTTCTGCCGGTGGAGGAGTCCAAGGACCTGCATGTCCTCAGTGGAGTGGGAGGGAGAGTTAAAGTGTTGAGCCACGGGGTGGTTGGGTTGGTTGGTCCGGGTGTCCCAGAGGTGTTCTCTGAAGTGTTCCGCAAGTAAGCAGCCCGTCTCCCCAATATAGAGGAGGCCACATCAGGTGCAGCGGATGCAATAGATGATGTGTGTGGAGGTACAGGTGAACTTGTGGCGGATATGGAAGGATCCCTTGGGGCCTTGGAGGGAAGTGAGGGAGGAGGTGTGGGCGCAAGTTTTACATTTCCTGCGGTTGCAGGGGAAGGTGCCGGGAGTGGAGGTTGGGTTGGTGGGGGGTGTGGACCTGACGAGGGAGTCACGAAGGGAGTGGTCTTTGCGGAACACTGATAGGGAAGGGGAGCGAAATATATCCCTGGTGGTGGGGTCCGTTTGGAGTTGGCGGAAATGATGGCGGATGATACGTTGTATATGGAGGTTGGTGGGGTGGTAGGTGAGAACCAGTGGGGTTCTGTCTTGGTGGCAGTTGGAGGAGCGGGGCTCAAGGGTGGAGGAGCGGGAAGTGGAAGAGATGCGGTGGAGATGCGCTTACTTGCGGAACGCTTCAGAGAACACCTCTGGGACGCCCAGACCAACCAACCCAACCACCCCGTGGCTCAACACTTTAACTCTCCCTCCCACTCCACCGAGGACATGCAGGTCCTTGGACTCCTCCACCGGCAGAACATAACAACACGACGGCTGGAGGAGGAGCGCCTCATCTTCCACCTGGGAACCCTCCAACCACAAGGAATGAACTCAGATTTCTCCAGTTTCCTCATTTCCCCTCCCCCCACCTTTTCTCAGTCGGTTCCCTCAACTCAGCACCGCCCTCCTAACCTGCAATCTTCTTCCTGACCTCTCCGCCCCCACCCCACTCCAACCTATCACCCTCACCTTGACCTCCTTCCACCTATCACATCTCCATCGCCCCTCCCCCAAGTCCCTCCTCCCTACCTTTTATCTTAGCCTGCCTGGCACACTCTCCTCATTCCTGATGAAGGGCTTATGCCCGAAACGTCGAATTTCCTGTTCCTTGGATGCTGCCTAACCTGCTGTGCTTTAACCAGCAACACATTTTCAGCTCTGATCTCCAGCATCTGCAGACCTCACTTTTTACCCTGTCTGTAATTTAGCAAAGCAATGACGATATATTGTAGCACACATTCCTCCACGTATCATGCTGCAAGACAGAGCTCAGTAAGATGGAGTCTGAGAGCTGTGTACAATTGGGTCACATGCCATAGTATGGTGCTGCCATCATGAGCATGTCCCTTAAAGGTATATTGCAGATCTGATGTGAGACATAATACAGCAGGCAGGAGAAATGTTTTCAGACATAATGATTATTTTTAAAAGTTTGAATGCAGTCCCTAAGCCTACCTTTCACCCAGCTCTCCTTGAGAACTGGGCTACCTCTTAGGCTCTTCCTGGGTTACCTGGGTCCACCTCCCAGTTCAGCCATAAACGCCTTTAATATCTCAATCCACACACTGTTATTTTTAAAGACCTGCTTCCGAGAAGGAGAGTTTTCCCAACTGTGTCCCCAACCCAAGAAAGCAAATCAAAACTGGCATCTTACATGTTAAAGAAAAATAACGGCTGATTACAAGCCTATTATAGACTGCTTGTTAAACTTTAACAAGTTTATAGGAGTAAGAGAGATAATGAGGGAGAGACTGAGAATGGGGAAAGATTGAGAGGAAGATAGTGGAGGAACGTGAGTACTGAGAGAGAGCTGGACAGAGAGAGAGTGCATTGTTCATTTTAATGTTTAACATTTTAAATTAAAACTGCCAATTAAATTAGTAGTCATCTTGGTCGTAGTCAAATGATTGTATTAACTGAACAGAATGGCTCAGTCCTAATTGATTATACACATCCAACAGATTTTTAAAAACACGTTCACTAATACCCTTTAGGAAAGGAAACTTCCATCCTTTGTTGGTTTGGTCTACGTGTGACTCCAGACTCACAGTGATGTGTTTGACTCTTAACTCTCCTCCAAAATGGCCCAATGAGACTCTCTTAGGTTGGTATTGGGATCGTTGCTTTTCCGGATATACGTTAATGATTATGATCTCGGAGTGCATTGGACAATTCCAATATTTGCAGCATGATACAAAAATTGGAAGCATTGCAAACTATAACGAGGACTGTGTCAAACTTCAAACGGACATAGGCAAGTTGGTGGAGTGGGCAGAAAAATGACAAATAAGGTTCAGTGTGAGGGGAGGAAGAATATGGACATTTTGGAAGGACAGACAACAGAAATAGAGGTTACAGTACTTAAGGAGATGCAGAAACACTTGGAGCTCGGTGTATATGTGCAGAAGTAGGTCATTGGAGGCAGCAGGGAAGGTGGAGAAAACAGTTAAGAAAGTGGCAACCACATTCCATGAAAGAACAAGTTTAACTTTTAAAAGTTCTTGAAGCAACCTTGCTCATGTGATGTGTTGGCAACCAATACCAAGTAAGCCAAACTGACGAGTGCAGATTTGCCATTGTAAATTATCTCACACGAGATCAAGTCTGTGGCTCAGAGTGCAGTCACATGATAACTTCTACATGCTGTAAGCTTCTTTGGGCACCTTCCCAAAACAGTCCTATTGATGTTAACATTGGGGACTGTTCCAGATATCAACCTGTATCCTTGTGAAATCATTCCACTTAGGGCAGAATCATGCAGCCACTTTTATCTCAAGTGAATCTTCTAATCAGTACACAGCTAAGCTGTCACTTATTTTAAAAGCCCCGTTTTTATTCATCAGTGTAACTTTTAATCCCACATGGCAGTTTTATTTAGTGATCTGCCATGAGTCTTTTTGGAGCATTACAAAATGGCTATTTTGTCAAATTAAATCAGTCAACGATAGAACAGCAGGTATTGAGTTGAAATGCTGAATTACCCAGATGATTAATTTGGTAAATGAATATTGACAATGAACCTGGCTTGTTCTGTGAAAGATGGTGAAATGCTCAAACATACACATTGTTTATATACTCAGTTGCCAGGAGGCATCTGTCCTGCTGTGGTTCTGCTTCCTGCCACTCACATAGTGAAGAGATAATCGCTCTTGGGTGGATGTCAGAAAATATTGGAAACAATATGTATATGAGCATCTCAAAAATGCTTCACTCAAATGGAGCAAGACATTTCAGAAAACAATCATGTAACCAATTTGTGGTTCAACTTAAATTGACTTTCATTTGAAGGTCAATGTGCAACATGAGTGTATCGTAGTTTCTTGGAAGCTGTTGACACCATTAAAGGGCTATTTTCTGAACTGTCATAACAGTTACCCAAAATTTGGAAATCAAGTTGTTTCTATGACATGAAATTTGTACAATACTAAATGGTCTCTCAAAATAGATTGAGAAAGCAAATTGTATGAATTATTCATTGAAGAGACTTTAGGAGATTTGACTCTCAAAGTGACTCTGTTGTTAGGCATTAGGAATAGAATTGTACTTACCGCTGAACCCTTACCCACCTGAGCACTATAGCATTGATTGGCTCAGGAATCAATTTAGGAGACAAGCTGATATAGGAAGGGGGAAGGCCAGGCATAATTCATACACTCAGGACAACTTGGCCAGAGTCTACAATTGGCAACTTTATCACGACCATAAGACACAGGAGCAGAAGTAGGTCATTCAGCCCATCAAGTCTGCTGTACCATTCAGTGAGCTTATGGCAAACCTAATAATCTTCAACTCCATTTTCCTGCATTTTCTGTATAACCTTTGATTTCCTTTCTGATTAAAAATCTTAATCAGCCTTGAATATATACTTAAAACCCACCGTCTATAGCCCTCTGCAGCACGATTCCTTGAGTTCATTATCAAAAATGTTAATTGATTACACGTGCTTTGGAGGTTTCCAGTGACCTCTAACAATTAAGTTGCTGTGCATTTTGCAACTATTTGCAATCACTTCACTGATTTAAGGGCTGGTGAAGTCACTTCAGGTGTTGGGTGTTAACTATAATTCTGGTTAGACCACCACGGCTATCTAGGCTCAGCAGAATGTAGGTATCCTATTCTAAGTTGGTGCTAAGTTTTTTTTCAGAAATTTATAGTGAGGTGATCAAATGGCACAATATCTTTGTGTTAAGGGTTCTGAATGTAGCTTCAGTGGTAGGAGACTTTTAGAATTATTCAGCATTGAATTAGTAGTCATGTAGAAAAAGGAGAGTTGTTTAGGAAGAGCTAGCATAGATTTCTGGAAGGGAAATTGTGTTAAGTGAGCCTTCTGAAAATCTTCTGATGTAGTAACGAAGGGCTGACAAGGGTCCTGTCATGGATGTAGTGTATACATGGGCCTTTGAAAACAAGTTTGATTATACTACCACCCAGGTGTGAGAAAAGGTTTAGCTCCTGGAATAAAAAAGGTGAGTAGCAATGTGGTTACAAAACTGACAGATTTGGCTATAGAACTAGTCAACAGATTCTTTGGGCTGGAGGAGGGGTTGAATAATTTCTTGGGAATTTGTATTGAAAATTCTGTTTTTCCTGATTGTAAGTTAATGATTCAGACCCTGGTCTGCAGGGAGCAGTTTCACATGTGTATTATGAAATGTGGCAGAATCTGAAACTGTGAGGATGAAAGTTGACACGTTTGATAAAGTTCAATACAGTGACATAAGAGGTGATGCATTTTAATAGGATGAATGTGGATATATAATCTGAAGTAGGGGTATGATACTGAGGGTATAGGAACAAAAGGACCTGGGTGCATATGTGCAGAGATCACTGAACATGGCAATTAATAAAGCTAACAGTAGCCTGGCATTTATTAAGAGGCATAGACTTAGGAGTAAGGAGGTTTTACTCAACTTGCTCAAACTCATGTCAGAGCTCAGCTTAACTATTGTATATAATTCAGGCTGCCACATGAAAGGAAAGATGTGAATGTATTGTGAAGAATACAAAAGGAGTTTACAAAACCTACTCTAGTGATGAGAAGATACAGTCACGAGGATATTTTGAAGGGGTTTTCCTTGGAGAGAAGGCTAAAAGGAGAACTGATGGAAGTTTTCACAATAGAGATGTCTGGATAGAGCAGACCAGGAGGAACTGCTCCCACACACAATGATCAAAGACAAGAGGACTCAAACTTAGTAATGTGAGAAAATACTTTACTGTGCAATGAGTGAATCAGGTCTGAAGGAAACTGCCTGGAAGTGTGACAGAGGTGGAGTCAGATGAGATATTCAAAAGGCAATTGGATGACTCATTGTTGAGAAATGATATGCAAGGGGATCAGGGGAATAGCACCAAACCGTGTAGCTCAGTGGGGAGCCATTACAGGCATAATGCGCTGAATAACCTCCTGTGTGTGCAGTAACAGTTTTGATTCTGGGATGGAGTTGGCTATTCTCACTGAACAAGAATTAAGAAAGAAACTGTAAGACTGCTTCACTGAACATGTCTAGTACTGCCTGTTAGGCCCTTGTGATGAGTGCTACATTTTCCCAGTTAACTCAGGATCTGCTTTCTCCCAATTAACATAAAAAGTCTGAAATTTTCAAATCACCTCCCTTTGAAACTATTGTAGACTTGTGACCTTTTGCTATATAAATAACAACACTTAGATAATCAAATGGCAACAAAAGTTTCAATCATGTTTTAGACAGAGCAAAAATCATACTGAAGAAAACACTCCATGTCTAATCTAAGCCTAATCCTAGACTAAAGCAGAGCATTCAGCCCAACTTTTATTATGTGAAAATGACAGAAAAAGGAATCGTTTGGAAAGAGAACCAATAAAGTGCAAGTTAAATACCTGCTGCAAGTTTATCAGGGCAGCTTGTTCAACTTCGATTTGCTGATGCTGTGCTGATGTCTTGAGGTCAATAACAGCCAGGTCAGTGTGTGAAATGTTCTCTTATCCTTGCTCCTACTAAAATGTCCTTTTGGCAGATTGTTGCACATTTCCCTTGGCTTCAACACTGCAGGTCAGTCTTGTGATTTAGTTCTTTTCCCTGTGCTGCAGAATGGCACTGTTTGGATTGTTCTGTGGAGAGGGATTGTTACAGTGATCGGCTGAATGGCTGCCATATGATGACTCTGATGTTGTATTTAATCATGTACTCCTGTCTGTCTGATTCTGCAGAAGGTGAGCCCATGGGTGTGAAAATAGAACCTCTTATACTCTGAACTGGATCCCATGTCTTTGAATTGTGCCTGCACATGTATCTCTCCAATCTTTAATTGGATGAACTAAAAACAGTTTTGTAAGACAAGAACAAACATGAATTGTCAAGCTGTTTTACAGACTGCAGGAGTTTAGTTGGAACATTGTAATCAAAGCTTGCTCACTTTATTGATCTTCAAATGCTTCCTTACAAGTATGCCCAGTAATATACTGGCTTGTCCTGGATACAGTTCTGTGTGGAACTAGCTTATGTTCTCTAACAGTTAACTGGTCCTAGTTTATACTAGTTTGATTGGTAACTAGATACCTCCTTTTACATATTTTTTTCCTCTGTTGGCTTCCTCTAATGACCTGTCAGAGGTCATTCCTATTTCTGACATAGCAATTGTGTGATCAGGCAGCAGCCGAGGAGCAGGAGAGTCGAATGTTCCGGGTATAAAGCGTTCATCAGGAATGAGGTGAAGCTCATGAAGAACTTGTACCTGAAACATCGATTCCCCTGTTGCTCGGATGCTGCCTGACCTGCTGTGCTTTTCCAGCACCACACTCTTTGACTCTGATTCCCAGAATCTGCAGCCCTCACTTTTTTCCCAAGTTGTGTGATCGGTTTTAATGCTTCCCAATCAATAATTCGCCTTTTGGGTTCCAGACCAAATTTTTTTTAAAAAACAACTTTTACTGACCACAATACCAACAATAAAATGGCCATAAGCTTTGGCTTAACTTTAGTCCACAACTTTTGATGTGATTTCTGTTTGTAACTACAGGATGCAGCTGGAAGGAAAAAGAAAAAGCCAATGTGAATTAATTTTAATCGAAAGTCCACCATCTGCATGCAAATCATTTCCAAATCCTTTTATAGGAAAATGACAAAAAAAAAGTCCTGAAAGGTGAAAGCAGGCCTCAATTTTACGTGAAGTATGAGAATGTGGGGGCTTCACTTACAATGTATGATTGTACACTTTTCTGACCAACAACATGGTGCTATCTCCACGAGAAGGTCTGGCCATTTGTAAACACGTGGCTGCACCACACTCCTTCCCAGGAAGCTGCACTCCGTCAGGGCTCTGATTCAGTGGTGGAGAATAGCTCTTGCTCTCTGTACATGCCTACAGGTCTATTATCATGCTCCTTTTATTGATAGAGAGAATGTGAGGACTGCAGATGATGAAGATCAGACTCGAACAGTGTGGCACTGGAAAAGCACAGCAGGTCAGGCAGCATCTGAGAAGCAGGAGAGTTGACGTTTCAGGCATAAGCCCTTCATTAGGAATGTGTGGGGGGAAGGGGGCTGAGAGATAAATAGGGGGTTGGGGGGAGCGTAGCTGGGAAGGCGATAGATGCAGATGAGTGATTGTGAAAGTTCGGGGGGGAGGGTAGAGCATGTATGTGGGGAGGAAGACTGACAGGTTAGAGAGTTCAAGAGGACAGTGCCACGTTTGAGGATTGGATCTGGGATGAGGTGGAGATTTGGAAACTAGTGAAGTCAATGATGCCATGTGGTTGGAGAGTCCCTCCTGTTCTGATGGAGACTTGTTTGTCCAATTTGCCATCTTCACCTCGCCCCTCATGTACTCCTGCATAGTGGAGCATGGAAGGAATGAGGCTCAAACAGATGATATAGTATAATCATTACTTTGGGGCAACCTAATGTTTGGACTCTTGGTTGGTATGTCAGTACTAATGTCCTAAATTCCTGACTTGAGCCATAAATAGTGAAAATCAATTTGTGGCTATCAGTAATCAATCCTGTTTTAAACTCAAAGGTCGGCCCTCAGCTCTCTACTCCAGAGAGAATAAGGCAAGGCTGCCTGTAAGTATAGAGCAAATTCAGAAGTGGGCTTGAATACTCAATGCAAACAATTAGAGATTGGAACACTGCGCAGGAGGCCAAATAGCAAATGCAGATGCATTGACCTGGGTCCCAGTAGGGGGAGGACTGCTGCTGGAAGAGTCCGTAATGGTTTTCAATTTTACAGATATACTTCCACACACAGCTGGCCATGTTGTGGACAAAGAAAAGTCTGGTCCTGACAGAACTGAAACAGCTGCTGGTGGTGATGGGGGAATTGCTGTCACAACCAGAATCAAAACCATTTTGGATCGAGAGAGCCCATTGAGGATGGCATATTATTATGGAGAGCAACTCTCATTATCCTGAGCAAAGGTCACTGCCAGATACTGGCTGAATTTCTACCAGGTCTGAAAATGTGTTGCTGGAAAAGCGCAGCAGGTCAGGCAGCATCCAAGGAGCAGGAGAATCGACGTTTTGGGCAGGAGCCCTTCTTCAGGAGGGCTGAAGAAGTGCTCATGCCCAAAACATCGATTCTCCTGCTCCTTGGATGCTGCCTGACCTGCTGCGCTTTTCCAGCAACACATTTTCAGCTCTGATCTCCAGCATCTGCAGACCTCACTTTCTCCTCAAATTTCTACCAGGGTCAACCACTTGGAATTTGGTGAGACATTATGTCTGGTGGCCAGGATTGGATGGAGATGTAAATGTGTTGGTGGGGCAAAGCCCAGAATGCCAACAAGGACAGAAATTACTGCCAGCAGCTCCCCCACATTGTGGGAATGGCCTGGTAAATCCTGGAATCGGTTACATATGCAAGCCCTTTCATGGGCTCAATGTTCTTATTCATTATGGATGACCACTCAAAGTGGCTGGACATTCTCCTTCTCTAGCAAGTGTTGAATATATTAGATTGCCTACAGTATGGAAACAGGCCCTTCGGCCCAATAAGCCCACACCAACTCTCCGAAGAGGGATGTAGTGAATATAACGCCAGATGGACTCCATAGAATATGAGCTTCCTGATTTGAACAAGATTAACTAAACAATGAGCCCTAGCTGACAGATATTAGATTAGGTTCCCTACAGTGTGGAAATAGGCCGTTCAGCCCAACAAGTCCACAATGACCCTCCAAAGACTAACCCACTCAGACCCATTGCCCTCTGACTAATGCACCTAACACTATGGGCAATTTAGCATGGCCAATTCACCTGACCTGCACATCTTTGTGTGCTGTGGGACGAAACAAGAGCACCCGGAGGAAACCTCCACACAGACACGGGGAGAATGTGCAAACTCCACACACAGTCACGCAAGGCTGGAATTGAACCCAGGTCCCTGGTACTGTAAGGCAGCAGTGATAACCACTGAGCCACAGTGCTACCCCAATATGCACAGGAGTCTTGGACATTCTGTTCACTTGGAGGGAACTGGATCAGTATCAAGGACTCTCCATGTGTAAATAAAGGGGATTTGGTAATGTCTCTAGAGTTATTTCAGCAACCACTTAACACTTGAGCCAATCACGTGTTCTGTTGTCCTGGTTATATTCATAACTACAAGAGATCTTGAAACATGATGGTGTTTAGTTACAAGTCTGCCAATAAAATTTAATATGTGGCAATCTGGAACAAATAAATATTTACACATTATTTTAATATTTGCTGTTACCCCATATTTTCCTGCCTTAACATTCCCTACCTTCACCCTGCAAATGAGTTTCTGGGATTCTGGACAATGAAGGCATTTAGTATTATTTCCTTTATTGAGCAGAGCATTGTGTATAGGAGTTGGGGCGTCATTGTTTAGGCCACTTTTGGAATATTGCACATAGTTCTAGTCTCCTTCCTATCAGAAAGACATTGTGAAACTTGAAAGGGTTCAGAAAAGATTTACAAGGAATTGCCAGGGTTGGAGGATTTGAACTATAGGGAGAGGCTGAACAGGCTGGGGCTGTTTTCCCTGGATGATCGGGGGTTGAGGGGTGACCTTATAGAGGTTTATAAAATTATGAGGGGCATGGATAGGATAAACAAGATCTTTCCTTGGGGATGGGGAAGTCCAGAACTAGAGGGTATAGGTTTAGTGTGAGAGGGGAAAGATATAAAAGGGACCTAAAGGGGCAATGTTTTCACACAGCGAGTGGTGTGTGTGTATGGAATGAGCTGCCAGACAAAGCGATGGAGGCTGGTACAATTATAGCATTTAAAAGGTGCTGGATGGATATATGAATAGAAAGATTTAGAGGGATATGGGCCAAGTGCTGGCAAATTGGGCTAGATTAGATTAGGTTATCTGGTCAGCATTGTCAGGTTGGACTGAAGGGCCTGTTTCCCTGTTGTACATCTCTGACTCTCTGATTCTAATTCTTTTCGGAATTTTGCAAATAATGGAAGGTCATTGATCACAGCACTGAGAGATTAAAAATATAAGGCTAGTGATAAAGTTTACTGGGGCATATGTATTAAATATATAATTAAAAGTTACCTTGTCAGGCAGAGAGTCGTTGACGAGAGTACGTTTCCTTTACGAAACTGAAGTCTGTCCATACACTTGGTTTGCATTCCTCACAGAAACATTGGCACGTCTTTCTGTTGATTGTATTCAAAAATAGAATATGATCAGCTGTGCGAAAGATTTTGACCAATCTGCGAAGGAAAGGTATTGGGTGGAAATTGTTAAAACAAAACATTTGGAACCAGTAAAAACCGAAAGGACTGTCTATGCTGTAAATTAGAAACAAAAACAGAAATTGCTGGAAGGGTCATTGGACTTGAAACATTAAGTCGATTTCTCTCCATAGATGCTGCCAGACCTGCTGAGTTTTTCCCAGCAATTTCTATTTACTGATTTGGAACCAGGAGTTTTCTAAAACATCCTCACATTGTGCCACAGCTGATCTAATTCCCACAACCTTGCAGACTTTTGACTTATTTAATCAGCTCTAAACAATTCATTTTCTAAAGTTACCAGTTCATTTATATCCCTTACATAACTGAGTGCTACTGGAGAGAACCAAAACACTTTGCAACCAAGAGTTTTTCAATGATGCTGATGTTCAGAACAATGTGTGCTTTGTTATTTTTGTCATTTTGTTCAGTCTAAAGAGAGAGCAATAAATGCGCTTCTCTGCTTTTAGAACCCATTACTACATTGAACATGCAAAGGTAAAAGCAAACTGACTGCAGTGTAGACCATTTTTACTGTCGCCCACTGGGTACCTTATGCCTCCCATTATTCCACTTTTCCGCACCAGCCACCACATCTCCTCGCATTTTGTACTTAATTGCAAGTACTTTTGTGAAGTGAGTTCACGTAATATCAGAGAGGCAGCAGTGAAGAGTTGAATACCAGTGATTTGACAATGACCCCATGTGTGAGTTACAAGGACCATATCGAACACTGCCACACAGGCTGTTGTTTGGAGTTTCTGTTGAAACTGTTATTTGAAAAGTTCTTCAATTTAAGAGTTTGTAAGAACCTGTATTGTGGGAATTCATGATTTGGAGATGCCGGTGATGGACTGGGATGTACAAAGTTAAAAATCACACAACACCAGGTTATAGTCCAACAGGTATAATGGGAAGCACACTGGCTTTCGGAGCGACGCTCCTTCATCAGGTGATTGTGGAGGGCTCGATCACAACATAGAATGATCAAGCCCTCCACAATGACCTGATGAAGGAGTGTTGCTCTGAAAGCTAGTGTGCTTCCCATTATACCTGTTGGACTATAACCTGGTGTTGTGTGATTTTTAACTTTGTGGGAATTCAAGCTGCCTATGTCTCACCGAGGATGAAAATAGAATCAACTGAGAAGAATCTTCATGTGCCACGAGTAGTGGAGATATTTCACCGCTCCTGGCAAAAACTGAGATAAAAAAAACATTGAACTGATTTATTCGGAGGAATTGTACTCTCCACTGAAATGGCAGATATAAATGTGTGCTGATTACAATTTCTTTTTGCCCTGGAATCATTTGAGTTTACTATGGAGCATATGGTTGATAGAATGTTTTGTGCAAACAAGGGGAAGTATTCATTATAAGTTAGATTCACATTTTTGATTCCTTTGTGCTCTGGGGTTGTAATGTTGCTTGGAGCATACCTTTGTTGTTGGGTATTATTCCACCTGTACCATGTAGTTACATTGCTGTAGGCTGTACCTTCCGTTTCTGACCTGTGATAAGACTGACATTCAAATCTGTACCAAGTTTAAAATTACTGTGATGTCCGTTAACATAAATTCTATCAAATGCAAATTGACTAGATCATCAGTTTGGAAGGAGAAAGTGAGGACTGCAGATGCTGGAGATCAGAGCTGAAAATATGTTGCTAGAAAAGCGCAGTAGGTCAGGCAGCATCCAAGGAGCAGGAGAATCGACGTTTCGGGTATGAGCCCTTCTTCAGGAAGGGCTCATGCCCGAAACGTCGATTCTCCTGCTCCTTAGGTCATCCGTTTCCCTTGGGAGTAGAGGGCATCTTTTCAATAGTGGTCTAAAGTGGGCATCTATTTCTAATAAAGGAAGGCATTAACCTCTTCTGTATGAATATGCATTTGGATTTATGCTGAGCCAGTATTTTGCCCTGCCTCTGATCATCATCTGGCAGTGACCTATAGTTATGTCATAGCTGAGCATTGCTTGTGTCTGTGAGGCTACGGTGTTTCAGAATGTTGACTCTAACCTTTCTGTATCTGTCAATTTACCTAATTTGTGTATTGACGTGTCCTGTGTCTATAGAGCGATTCTGTGTTAAAGTGCATAGATTGTATTGCTGTGCTCTGGTGGGGTGTCCTTCTCATTGTTGGATATCCTTGGGTAGGAAGACTCTCAAATGTCAATGGTCCCTCAGATTATAATTTAATCTGACAAAGGCACCTCAATTATCCCAACAAGTGTTCTGTCTCTCATGAATACTGATTCACCAATCGTATAGTCATAGTTCTTCACTAATTTGAAAAGACCATTAATGAAATTATCCATGGATTTCCTCTGAATGCTGAACTCTTCTGTTTAAATATTGTCCATCCAAGATTTTTTTTTTAGATTAGACTTACAGTGTGGAAACAGGCCCTTCGGCCCAACAAGTCCACACCGACCCGCCGAAGCGAAACCCACCCATACCCCTACATTACCCCTTACCTAACACTACGGGCAATTTAGCATAGCCAATTCACCTGACCCGCACATCTTTGGACTGTGGGAGGAAACCGGAGCACCCGGAGGAAACCCACGCAGACACGGGGAGAACGTGCAAACTCCACACAGTCAGTCGCCTGAGTCGGGAATTGAACCCGGGTCTTCAGGCGCTGTGAGGCAGCAGTGCTAACCACTGTGCCACCGTGCCGCCCACAATAATCCAGTCAAAAGTTATTAGAAGTATCTGCCCTTTTTTAATATTTTGGGAATTTATGACATCACCTGTTGTTCCTATTAAATGCAATATTGTATTGCATTGTTAGATGAATTGGCCATGCTAAATTGCCTGTAGTGTTAGGTGAAGTGGTAAATGTAGGGGTATGGGTGGGTTGCGCTTCGGCGGGTCGGTGTGGACTTGTTGGGCCGAAGGGCCTGTTTCCACACTGTAAGTAATCTAAAAAAAACTATTGCACATCCTTGCCTGAAAATCTTTTGAACTATATTGCAGCAATATTCTTGCACCGAATATTTTAATTCTTTTTTTGTGTAACAATGTATCTTGATTTTGTTTACTGGGGATTTTTCCAATTTCTATCCAATCAGAATAGTAGGTTCCTGCTTTCTGAACGTGCTCTGAACTTTTGCACCGATAGTGGAAGTTTCCCTTTTGTGGGCAAAATGAATGTTTTTCAACTTTTCCTGATCTAAATTGCAATGCTAATTCTTTGCACAATATTTAAAATGAATGTCTGTGGTTGTGGTCTTAACAAATATTGTTGCAAAAATTGTGGTGTAACTTATGCATGTTGACATCTGATCAGAATCCCAAAATTCTCTAATTCCTCTCTTCCCATTGTCTCGAGGGGGTTAGGGTGGAGCATTGTCTTCAGCTCTCCTACTGCTCCTTTAAAAACAAATTGTTTGGCGATGCTAAGTTATGGGGAGGGCTTTAAACTTGGGCCTTCTGACCAAGAGGCATGGACGCTTTTACTGTGCCACAGGTACCCCATGGAAACCTCCTTTTCTAAAAATATTTTTAATCATCTTGTTTGGATATGTTATTATGCATTCTGAGGCAGGTGGAACTTGATTTTTTGACCTAGATGTATGGATATTAGGACTGTGCCACCAGATGCAAAAATAATTTTGAAGAACCTGTTTCAACATGTTATGACAGATCTAGTTGGCAGGTGGAACCTCATCACTGACCTAATAGGCCAGAGGTAGGGGCGCTACCACTGTATTACAACAGCCCCATGGAATCCTACCTGTGATTAAGTTGAAGGGTTGACCTAATCAGCACTGGTGGAGGGTGAACCTCTCTTGAATCTTAACAAGAAGAGGCATTTGTCTTACACTACGTACACTCTTTTGTTATACGGTAGCAGGGGACCCCAGTTACATTGATTAGTCAGATATAATTACAAAGACTTTTGGGATCCAGAAATGATGCATCTGTCTTTACTGGGACCTTTATGTTAGATGACTTCTCCACCAAAGTATCATCAAACTGACAGGAGCTTAATGCGGTGTCCGTGTGAATCATACCATAGACAACTCCCACTTTCCTTATTCAGTTGTTGACAAAATTTCACCAATGTTAACATTTCTTTTGCAGTCTGCATTTTTAAGGATATTTATTAGAAAAATCCAAACGTACATGAGGATTTTTATAGCACCTTTAGCATTGCAAATTATCTCAAAACCTGATATTCAAAAGAGCGGCTGGCTTATGGACTGTTGCAAGCAGTAGGAAACCACTCCTGAATTGTATTTAATCTTAAAACCCAAATTTGACTCCTCCAATTTTCTTACTCTGGTCTACTTTAATCTCCTACTGTACCACTAGAGGTGAAGTTTACAGAAAATGTAAAACTCAGACATGTCATAGCAATTACACAAACATGGCTCAGGGATGGGCAGTACTGGCAGCTTAATGTTCCAGGATACAATTGCTACAGGAAGGATAGAAAGGGAGGCAAGAGAGGAGGGGGAGTGGCATTTTTGATAAGGGATAGCATTGCAGCTGTGTTAAGGGAGGATATTCCCGGAAATGCATCCAGGGGAGTTATTTGGGTGGAACTGAGAAATAAGAAAGGGCTGATCACCTTATTGGGGTTGTATTATAGGCCCCCTAATAGTCAGAGGGAAATTGAGGAACAAATTTGTAAGGAGATCTTCGCTATCTGTAAGAATAATAGGGTGGTCATGGGGATTTTAACTTCCCAAAGATAGACTGGGACTGCCATAATTTAAGAGTTTAGATGGAGAGGAATTTGTTAAGTGTGTCACAAGACAATTTTCTGATTCAGTATGTGGATGTACCTACTAGAGAAGGTGCAAAACTTGACCTACTTTTGGGAAATAAGGCAGGGCAGGTGACTGAGGTGTCAATGGGGGAGCACTTTGAGGCCAGCGACCATAATTCTATTAGATTTAAAAAAGTGATGGAAAAGGATAGACCAGATCTAAAAGTTGAAGTTCTGAATTGGAGAAAGATCAATTTTGATAGTATTAGGCAAGAACTTTCAAAAGCTGATTGGGCACAGACGTTTGCAGATAAAGGGACGACTGGAAAATGGGAAGCTTTCAGAATTGAGATAACGAGAATCCAGAGACAGTATATTCCTGTCAGGGTGAAAGGAAAGGCTGGTAGGTATAGGGAATGCTGGATGATTAAAGAAGTTGAGGGTTTGGTTAAGAAAAAGAAGGACGCATATGTCAGGTATAGACAGGATAGATCGAGTGAATCCTTAGAGTATAAAGGCAGTAGGAGTATACTTAAGAGGGAAATCAGGAGGGCAAAAAGGGGACATGAGATAGCTTTGTCAAGTAGAGTTAAGTAGAATCCAAAAGGTTTTTACAAATACATTAAGGACAAAAGGGTAACTAGGAGAGAATAGGGCCCCTCAAAGATCAAAGAACTTGGAGTGCAGGTTCATAGTTCCTTGAGAGTGGAGTTACAGGTAGATAGGATAGTGAAGAAGGTGTTTAGTATGTTTTCCTTTATTGGTCAGAGTATTGAGTACAGGAGTTCATGTTGCAGCTGTACAGGACATTGGTTAGGCCACTGTTGGAATATTGCATGCAATTCTGGTCTCTTTCCTATCGGAAAGATGTTGTGAAACTTGAAAGGGTTCAGAAAAGATTTAACAAGAAAGTTGCCAGGGTTGGAGGATCTGAGCTACAGGGAGAGGCTGAACAGGCTGGGGCTGCTTTCCCTGGAGCGTCGGAGGCCGAGGGGTGACCTTATAGACGTTTACAAAATTATGAGGGGAATGGATAGGATAAATAGACAAAGTCTTTTCTCTGGGGGTGGGGGAGTCCTGAACTAGAGGGCATAGGTTTAGGGTGAGAGGAGAAAGATTTAAAAGAAATCTAAGGGGAAACTTTTTCACACAGAGGGTGGTACGTGTATGGAATGAGCTGCCAGAGGATGTGGTGGTGGCTGGTACAATTGCACATTTAAGAGGCATTTAGATGGGTATATGAATAGGAAGGGTTTGGAGGGATATGGGCCAGGTGCTGGCAGGTGGGACTAGATTGGGTTGGGATATCTGGTAGGCATGGACAGGTTGGATAGAAGGGTCTGTTTCCATGCTGTACATCTCTATGACTGTATGACTCTATAACTGCAATTGCTGGAAAAACTTAGTTGGTCTGCCAGCGTGTGTGGAGAGAAAGGTAGGTAAAACAATGACTGCAGATGCTGGAAACCAGAGTCTAGATTAGAGTAGTGCTGGAAAAGCGCAGCAGTTCCGGCAGCATCCGAGGAGCAGGGAAATTGACGTTTCAGGCAAAAGCCCTGTATGGAGAGAGAGCAGAGTTAACGGTTCAGGTTCACTGAACCTACAGAACTTTTTAAAAAATTTTGTAATAAAACTTCCCTCTGGAATTCTCCTCTTATTGTCTCTGCCAAGCTGGGGCAGCATGATGCATGATTGTGGTACAGAGGATTCAGAACAGGAATATCTTATTTAATCACATGATTCCACCAAAATTGTGGACTGTGTCCTTGTTATGATGGTTTTGCTTGTGGAAGATCAATATGTATGTTTTTGGGTACTTGGTTTATTCAGAGCTAAGCTTGTTTAATTGATATCTGGAACACATAAGATGCTTTGAATTTTATCTATTGTACTTATTTTGTTACTTTTTGGCACACTAAAATTATAACTTGTCACATAAGCTGCTTCTGACTGGGTGGTGACGCACTGTCATTTTGGAAATGAGTTCAATCAGAGAAGCAGATCTAGAGAAATCCCAAACAAAAACACAAGTTATTGGAAAAGCTCAGCAGGTCTGGCAGCATCTGTGAAGATAAATCACAGTTAATGTTTCAGGTCCAGTGACCCTTCCTCAGAAGTAGAGAAACCCCCCTGATTCCAGGGTGCCATTTACTTGAGAATGAAAGTTTCTGCTGCATCTGTCTATTCCTCATGTCCAGTTAGGCTGTTGCTTTACAGTTTGATTCAACATGAATTACAATCTAAATATTTATGGTGCAAGGATAATCAGAATGCTTGTGACATAAACTTTTACAATCCTGCACACTTCAGGAAACTTGGCAAAATTGAACTGTTTAAATGAAGATTTGAGGCCAGGTTTTAATATTTCTTTTAAGTCGGGGAAAAATACTCCACAAAATAAGTGGCTTATTTTAATGTCAAAGGGAGGAATATGAATGATTTGTAATTTTAATAATACACTAGAATATCTTGCTGTTTGACATTATTCATTTTAAAGTTGGATGCTCTGGCTGGTCTTCACAACTTCAAAGAGCCTTGTCTGTTATTGATTCCACCTGAGAGCAGCTTTTTCTGGGTGAGAATTAAGATCAAAGCTGGTTAGACTGCACTTTGTGTACAGAGCGTGGTGGGTGGGTGAATGGTCATTACCAAACCTGGTTACTTGTTTTAGTCAATTTTATGATTGTTTCATTCGCAAATAACATGTCAAATGCACATCACCATTGAGAGGGCACCTCAAAGGATGGGGTTGGTTGACAGAACAGTGCGGTGTATAGACTAGATCCGGGGAAAGACAGTGAGAGTGCAGAGCAGTCCGAAGCAGTGGGAGAGTCAGGGAAGACCAGAAAGAACTTCTCACAATAAAAGTGTGAGCTGGGGGAGAGATGTTGAGACAGATTGGCAGACTGTTTCAAAGAAAACAAAGCCATGGCATCATATGGATGAAAATAAATTATGATTAGTGAATATTTTTCTCTTTCTCCAAGAGTTTAATTTCAAATTTATGTTGGAATTAGTAAGTGAATTAAAAACAGCATAAGCACAAACAGGTCCAGAGGTATTATTAAAATTAATAGTTTAAACAGGCACTAACCAGGTTGTTAAAGAGGGATCAGGGAGGTTTTAGTTCCATCATATTAGCTGAGAGGAGATCAAGTCATTTTGTTCTGAATGCTGCTCAGAGAGGAGACAGCAATTTTAACAAAAGTGGAGAACGAGACCGTGTCCCCCAAACAAACATATCAAGCTGCACACGTCAGATCTCTGGGTTTTGGATCTTGAGCAGTGACTGGGATCGCTGTTGAGCATCCAAGAGGCAGGGGATCCTGCAGAAAGGGAGCTGATCACACTGCAGGTTCAAAGCACACTGGCACAGAGGAAATGGGTGACTGTCAGGCCGTTCCAGAAAAACCAGGCAGCTATTGCAGGAGACTCCTGAGTCGATGGTGCCTGTTAATCTATATTCCACTTTGGAAATGAACAAAGCTGTATGTGCTCGGTGGGGGTGGCTACAGCCAGAAACTAATCCATGGGGAAGGCAGGAAGAAGAATGGCCCAGCAATATTATCAGGCAATTCCATAGTCAGGGATCAGACAGTGTTGCTGCAGCATGGAATGTCCATGCCACATGCTGGTGTGTTGTTTCCTGGTGCCAGGGTCGAAGATGTCACCAAATGGGCTATAAGACATCCTTCCCGAGGAGCGAGAATCAGTCTGAACTTATGGTCCACGTTGATATCAATGATGTGAGTAAGGTAAAGAGGGATGAAGTTCTGAGAACATTTCAGGGAAATGGGAAGGAAATTAAGAAGCAAGATTTCCACAATAATCTCAGGATTTTTCCTGGTGTCACGTGATAGTCAGCATTCAAACAGGATTGAAGATCTGGCTCATGAGCTGGTGTAGGAAGGAAAGCATCAGATGTTTGAAGCATTTGAAGCATATTTCTGGGGTATGTATGGCCTGCATAAACTAGATAACTATATCTTAAGGGGAAAGGAACGAATATCCTTACAAGAAGATTTACTTGTGGTAGATTTAAACTGGGAACCTGAGGGCTAGCCCAAATTGGAAAGGAGTTAAACTTCAACCAAGAAATAAAAAAGCTATGAGGGAGAACAGAAGGCCGGAGAAACAAAATTGAGCATTGAGTATGCCTCGAATACAATATGCTGTCAAAAAGAGAAGGTCAAAGGCATTCAGCCTGAATATATGCAGCATTTGAGATTGATGATAGAAAGGCCCTTGATGTAATTGGCATTACAGAAACATGGCTGCACGGTGACCAGGATTGTGACCTCAAAGATCTAAGGCTACCTGAGGTTTTTGGAAGGACAGGCAGGAAGGAAAAAGAGATGGAATTATGAGATGGGATCAATTCCTTAGTAAGACAGAGTCTCCAATTAGACAATATGTGTGTTATGTTTACAATAGTGTAGGAGCTTGATTGGACCCACCAGACTGCTATGTGTGGGTTTAGTCTCCTTAGCTCAGAAACAATATTATTGTTACAGAGAGTATGCAATGAGAGTTCATCTGACTTGTCTCTGGGATGGTGGGACTGCCCAATGAAATGAGCTTGAGAAAACTTGGTGTGGATTTTCTGGAATTTCAAAAAATGAGAGATGATCTCCTCAAGATACACCGAATCCTGGAAAGGGTAGAGAGGGTCGTTGCAGGTCCGATCTGTTCCTTGGGATGGGGAGTCTCAAATCAGGAAGCAGAATTTAGAAAGAATGGGGATGTAATTTCAGACCAGGAGGAGGAGAAAACATTTGACTTGCAGGGTGATGAATCTCTACCCCAGAGGGTGGTTAGTGCTTAGACTCTGACAATATGTAAAGTGGAAGATAAGCAAAACTTTATCACCAATGGTATAAAGGATTTGGGTAGAAGTCATTGAGTGTTCAATTGGTCATGATCATATAAAATGTTGCAGCATGCTCGATGGACTGAATGGCTTTTTCCCGTTCCTATGTTCCCAGGTGGCAATGTGGGCATAGGTTATCGCGGAAGCAACAGAAACTTTGGGTATTTGATACATGAAGGTACATGAAGTGTTCAGATGATAAAAAGATAGAGAAAAGCAATGGAGGTGGCAATAATAATTAAGGATGACATTGTAGTTTTGGACAAAGAGGATTTTCTTGAGTGGGCAAGGACAGAGACGTTTTGGTAAGAGCTGAGAAGCAAGATAAAAGTCACGCTATTTGGGCTATTCCATTGATAAGAGAAAGTGAGGACTGCAGATGTTGGAGAGTCGCAGGCAATAAGTGTGGCGCTGGAAAAACACAGCAGGCCAGGCAGCAGCTGAGGAGCAGGAGAATCGACGGTTCAGGCATAAACGCGTTAGGATTTCTATTGCTGTCCAAATAATAACAAATCTGCAGGAGAATTACACATTTGAATGAACTATAGAGTGGTGAAGTGGGGCTAGGTCTGTCCCAGTTGAGTCAAGATTAGTGTGGTGCTGGAAAAGCACAGCAGGTCAGGCAGCATCCAAGGAGCAGGACAATCGCCGTTTCAGGCAAAAGCCCTTCATCAAAAATGAGGCTGGGATCCTCAGGAATGGAGAGATAAATGGGAGGGGGTGGGGCTAGGGGGAAGGTAGCAAAGCATACAATAGCTGGGTGAGGGTGAAGGTGAGGGGAGGGTGGAGCAGATAGGTGGGAAGGGAGATTGACAGGTAGGACAGGTCATGAGGACAGTGCTGAGCTGGAAGGTTAGAACTGGGGTAAGGTGGGGGAGGGGAAATGAGGAAACTGGTGAAGTCCACATTGATGCCCTGGGGTTGGAGGGTCTCGAGGTGGAAGATGAGACCTTCCTCAAGGCGTCGGGTGGTGAGGGAGCGGTGGTGAAGGAGGCCCAGGACTTGCATGTCCTCAGCAGAGTGGGAGGGGGATTGATATGTTGGGCCACAGGACGGTGTGGTTGATTGGTGCGAGTGTCCCAGAGATGTTCCCTAAAGTGCTCTGCTTGGACGCATCCAGTCTCCCCAATGTAGAGGAGACTGCATCGGGAGCAACGGATACAATAAATGATATTGGTGGATGTTCAGGTGAAACTTTGGATGTGGAAGACTCCTTTAGTGCCTTGATGGAGGTGAGCACAGGTTTTGCAATTCCTGCGGTGGCAGGGGAAGGTGCCAGGACAGGAGGGTGGGTTGTTGGGGGGTGTGGACCTGACCAGGTAGTCATGGAGAGAATGATCTTTGCGGAAAGAGGAAAGGGGTGGGGAGGGAAATATCTCCCTGGTGGTGGTGGAAATGTCAGAGAATGATGCGGTTAATACGGAGGTTGGTAGGGTAGAAGGTGAGGACGGGGGGGTTCTGTCCTTGTTGTAGTTGGAGGGTTGGGGTTTGAGGGCAGAGGTGCGGGATGTGGATAAGATGCACTGAAGGGCATCATTAACACATGGGAGGAGAAATTGCGGTCTTTAAAGAAGGAGGCCATCTGGTGTGTTCTGGGGTGGAACTGGTCGTCCTAAGAGCAAATACAGCGGAGGAATTAGGAATACGGGATAGCATTTTTGCAGGAGGTAGGGTAGGAAGGGGTGTAATCCAGGTAGCTGTGGGAGTCAGTAGGTTTTTTAAAAATGTCAGTCGGTCATCATTGATGGAGAGGTCCAGGAAGTGGAGGGAGGTGTCAGAGATGGTCCATGTGAATTTAAGGTCAGGGTGGAATGTGTTGGTGAAGTTGATGAACTGTTCAACCTCCTCATGGGAACACGAGGTGGCACCAATGCAGTCATCAATGTAGCAGAGGAAGAGGTGGGGAGTGATGCCGGTGTAACTACGGAAGATGGACTCTTCTATGTAGTTAACAAAGAGACAGGCATAGCTGGGGCCCATACGGGTGCCCGTGGCTACCCCTTTCATCTGGAGGAAGTGGGAGGATTCGAAGGAGAAATTATTAAAGATGAGGACCAGTTCAGCCAAACGAATGAAAGTGTCAATGGAAAGGTACTGGTGGGGACATCGGCAGAGGAAAGCTTGGAGGCCCTGTTTATGGTGGATGGAGTTGTATAGGGACTGGATATCCATGGTGAAGATGAGGTGTGGGGATCAGAGAAACTGAAGTCTTAGAGGAGGTGGAGGGCATGAGTGGTGTCTTGAAAGTATGTGGGGAGTGTATCTTGACTCTAATTTCCACCAGTCCCCACTTCTGCTGTTCTGTCCCCATTGATACTTGGGTAATTAAGTTCAAAGTGAAGGGCACAGAGGGGGTTAGAATTTCTGAACTACGTTCATAAGAACTTTTTTAGTCAGCTTGTTCTCAGCCAACTAGGAAAGAGGCCTCTGCTGAAGCTGGTGCTTGGAAATGAACATAGAACAGTAGAGCACAGTACAGGCCCTTTGGCTGTCATTGTTGGACAGTGAACCATGTGTCTGTGGGGGAGTATTGGGAATGGTGATCATTGTACCACTAGATTTAGAGTAGTAATAGAGATAAGCATAGGGCAGTCCACCAGGTCAATCCAATGAGGCAAGATGTAGTCAGGTAAAAATAGAAACAAAAACAGGAAATAAATAGTGGAACAGTGAGTGATACTTCAAGTATAGGCGAGGTACACTTCATAGGCGAGGTACACTTCATAGGCGAGGTACACTTCATAGGCGAGGTACACTTCAATCAAGAGGGAATGGGCAGGAAACTAGAAACGTGGCTTCTTAGATGATCATACCAAAAATATGACCAAAAAATAGAGAAAATGATGCATTTCTGAGGAATTGTGCAAATGAGAATGAAATCCCAATATGACAAGTTGAGAGAGGGGGGTAAAGGAGGAAGTGAGATTGGCTGAGAGTGAGATGAGAATAGAAAAGTTGGTATAGAAGCAGAGGAGTGAGTTTGACTGGCTGACAGGGAGACAATAAGCTGAATCCTCTCTTTCTATCCCATGACTGTCTCTGTGATCCATTGTATAATATTGCTGCAACAGAAATGCATGTATCTAGTTTGATTTTTCTCACTCCAAAATGAGAAGAGGATTGTTAACGTGCCACCTTTAAGTTGCATATTGTGGTAAGATTTATATCAAAGCTGTTCTTGTTTAAGTGTTGGGACGTGGAACTACAAACAACTGTTAATAAGAAAGAAAATGAAATGCCGATTTTTTAAGGGTTTCATTATTAGCTTTGAATTTGAATCTTGCTGTTTGTCTACCACCTTACAAAATGTGTGTAGGATTTATATCACAATGAGAGATCTTGGGGAAAAAAGAAGCAGTCTCTTATATACATGATTTTGCTTTCCCATCAACACAACCTTTTCCAAGAATATACTGAAATCATAAGATTTTTGAAATACTTGCCTAACAGTTGAAATTTGACAGAATATAAGGTGCATTACAGATCAATACTTTCAATGCTACTCTTCAGTACCTAACTGTAATTTGGGTTACATTTATAATATGCATTTTATATCAGTAATGCAGTCTGAGATTGTATACAGGTTCAAGCTCCTTGGTTATACCATAGAGAGAGAGAGAGAGAGAGAGTTAGACAGTGGTCTTTTACCCCCTTTGAAACTTTGTGGTGCTGACCCAAGTTTTAATTGATTCTTTAACAAATGAATGTGCCAGCCTGCAATAGCCTCTTGCCTCAGGGTTTGGGGTCGGCCATTTTGGACCAAGATGAGGAGAAATTTCTTTGCTCAGAAGATAATGACCCTGTGGAGTTCTGCGCCACAGAAGGCCATGGAGGCCACGTCACTGAATGTTTAAGAAATAAATAGATTTCTGGAGGCGATTGCTAACAGGGAGGGATGGATGGATGAAGTTGTGTGCTTTTCTCTGGCCGCAAAACTTGCACTGTTTTGCCTATTGATGCAGCTGCACTGCAAGAATCACGATGGTACAAAGAGCCAATCACTGAATCAATTGTATTAACTCACAATCCTTACAGCTGAGTTTTGAATAAAATTACTTATTAATCGTTTTGCATGTCTTGTCTGTCCACCAAGTCACATGGAAAGTTCTAGTATGTTCACTGGATATATCATTGTTGAGTGAAAACAGTAAGCCTCATAATCTCACGGTACTGTTCTTTTTTATATGACACTGAAACAATGTTTATGAGTTACTTGTTGAAATACTCAGCAATTATGGCCAGTCAAGATGACCAGGTCGTGGAGAGGGACAAAAGTTTCGCTCGTATTGCTATAGTTTTGTGGATTTCCTGGTGGTATTATCACTAGACTATTAATCCAGAGAGCCCAGTAATGATCTAGGGACCTTGGCTTGAATCCCACCATGTCAGGTGATGGAATTTGGATTCAATTTTAAAAATCTGGAACTAAGATTTTAATGATGATCATGAATCTCTTGTTGATCATTGGGAAAATCCCACCTGGTTCACTAAATATCCTTCACAGAAGGAAACTACCTTCCTTACCTGGTCTGGCTTACTTATGACTGCAGACTCTCAGTAATGTGGTTGAGTCTTAACTGCCCTCTGGGCAATGAGGGATGGGCCATAAATGCTGACCTGGCCAGTTATAGCCAAATCCTTTGAACAGTTGTAAACTTATTGAACCATTTCATTAATCTTGATTCTAGACAACTTTGAAAAATGTAAAAACTTGTTTTGCAATCATTTCCCCAATTTGTTCATTTGACATGGATTTGCCTGCAGTGTATACTTGAGTGAATCAGAGGGGATGGTGTAATGAATAAACTGTATTTGACTGAATCCAATAAGTGTGTCAGACATTGGAAGTGACATAGATTGAGTATGGGTTATAATTTGAAATGTGAAATACACATCTTTGTATGCACAGTCAATGCAAGAAATGTAATTGTGTATCATGATTTAGAGAAAATGTTTTCAGTGAAAGAGTGATTGCTGAATGGAATGAACTGACTGTGTACACCACTGAAGAGACTGATGATTATTAAATTTTGGAAGTGTCAGGTTGATTACAAAAACATGGAGTCAAAATGGAATATTTGATTCAAATGATTGAAAGGTGGGAATGAAAAGGGAAAAAACTTGCATTGATATAGTGCCTTTCACAATCTCACACTGTCTCAAAGTGCTTTACAAATAATGAATTTCTGATGTGATACACCCAGAAAGAATACTGGAGAAACTCAGTAGGTCTGGCAGCATCTGTGGAGGGAGAAACTGGTTCCAATTCTCTGGCACCTCTCTGGTGGCCATAGAAAGTTTGAGTAACATCTGAGCCACTGCAAGCTCCTGTCTTGACTGTCACAGAAGCCTGGCAGTTGGAACGTTGTGGTCACTGTTGTAATATAGAAAATGCAGCAGTCAATTTGTATAGAGCAGGCTCCCACTAAAAACAATGCAATAGTGACAGGATCCAGTGTCTTTTTCTAATGTTGATTTGAGGGTAAATATTAACCTTTTCTACTTGCTCATCATTCCTGGAGTTTCTAATTGGAACCCCAGCAATTTGGCTAACAGCAACTTGAATGCTAAAGCTGCCCCAGGCCGAAGTCATGACTGGCCATATCTGTGCAGCATGATATTTTTGGCTTTTCTTCCTGCATTCTCCAGTATATGAAATGTTTATTTCTGCTCTGTCTTCCATTGTGTAGATCAGTAGGATGGCTTATCCTTTTGACACCTCTTGACCACTTGACCATTTTCTCAATGTCAGATTAAGAACCAGTGTTGAGTCATAAAGCTGTCTTTCGGTTGTACATTGGGAATCCTGAAGCTGTCATTGTCTGTAAGACAGCAGTTCTGTTCTGTTGCCACTGATTCAGTCCTCCCGGACAGCCACGCAATACGGCTGAACTAGATCTTGTTAAATTGTTGTCTTGCTTATCTCAGAAACAACCTGGAAATCCCACCATCTTCCCAAAATCAAGCCAGCTTATTTCCACCTCTACAATACTGATTCCATTGCTCAGACCGCTAATATAGGTTGCCCATGCCTGGAATGCGCTGCCAAGGGAGGTGGTAGAAGCAGAGATGATAGCAAAGTTTAAGAAGCATTTAGACTGACACATGAGCAGGCAGAGAATTGAGGGATATTGACCATGTGCAGGCAGATGAGAAAGGTATTTTTGTCAGCACGGACATGGTGGGTTTCAAGGACTGTTCCTGTGTTGGACTGATCCATGCTCGATGTAGACTTGATTTTCTTCTATTGTTCACTCTTTGAAAAACTTCAGGCTTCTTTAAAACCCGGCTGTTTGTGTCCTTTATCCAAACTTTCTCCAGCTCTCTTACAGTTCGTGCAGTCGCTAGCTTTTCAAATCTTCCCATAATCTTGCACTTCTCACTTCTACTTTCATCTTTATCTTCCTGGGTTAAAGATGTTAAATTTGCAATTTACTTTAAAAAAAGCTGTCATTAAATATCTTGTTGTGCCTCAGAAACATTTTGCAGCACCTGATAATGCTTTTGTATGAAGTAATTTGAAATGCAGGAATTATGTTACATACATGTATAAACCTGGCTTCCAGTAACACAGTAAGGTGAGTGAACTTTCAGTTATTATTTGTGACTGAGAAGATGAAAGAGTCAACCTTATCCAACGTACCAACCTTCCACATCCTTCAAATGGTTGCTATTAACCCAAATCAGCCTAAAATTTACAACAATGAGCTTGACCACTCTGCATTGACTCTAGATTATAGATGTGAAACTTGGAGTGGGTGACAGTGAAGAATGAATCAAAATAAGGCACCTAAAGAGTTGAAAGAAATTTTTTTAAAAAATCTGCAAACGGTTAGGATTGGGCAGATGAAGTTTGTTGCAGATACAGTAATGTGTTACGTATTGAAAAACATGTGGGCAACATTCAATTATTGATATACTAATCATTAAAGAGAGGACAGAAGTTGTTGTTAAATTTTCCACATAATAAGGCACGGGTGCAACAAACAGCTAGTCAAATGGAATAATTAAACTTGTTACCAGATCAGCACGGCACAAGCCAATGGGGGTTACAGTAAAACCATCATGTTTTCTCAGACTTTACCTTCAGTATTGCATCCTGTTTTATGTAACCAAGATACAGAACTAACACCTAGATTCCCAACATGAACTTTACCTTCTCTAATACACCCCCATAATTTAGAGTTATTCAGCGATGAGTAAAGGTGACTGAACAGGGAGCTTGAAGAAATAGGAAGCCATCTCTAAAAAGCTAGAAATTTATTTGTTATGAAAGGCATAACACCAAGTGCCACTGATTTAGTGATTGAATAGTCACGTTTATTCTTTGTCAACTGGGAGGTTGACTTTCTTATTGTTTTGTGGATTGACTTCCATAATTCTTATCTCCACTATTTTTGTAGATGAAAAATCCCATTCCTGACTTGGTCAAATGTCAACTCATAGCATTTTTCCAAACTAGTACTAAGCCACATTGACAGGCAGCAAGATCTTCCAGATACCTGCACATTTTTTTTAATTTCTGGGGGACCTATGGCATAAGAAACAGTGGAGAAACAGTGTAATTGGCTGTTGCTAGAGCTGTTAGTGAGAGGTCAGGGAATCCCTGTGGAACTTGTATCATTTCATATTTAGCAGCATTACTGGAGACGTGAGCACTCGAGTTTTATTGGGATCGTGAGATGGTTCTTGGCTTTGGCAGCATTGGGGTTAAACAGTGCTGAATGGCAAGAGGAGAGGTCACTGTATTGCACTGAAGATACTTGAGGCAAAATGCACAATGTGCAGGGGATTGGTCAGGGTGAAGGAATTCTATGACCAAGTTGGAGTACAAATGGAGACCTTGATTTGGCACAACTGGGGCTTCCTTATTAATTTTGGTTTATTGTTGTACTACTGGTGTCTGTCAGAGTCGATGGGCCTGACAACACAATATGGTGACAATCCTGTTTGGGAGCATTGGTTTGTGAGTTAAGGTCTTTCTGCAATAATGTGCATTTCGCTAATGCAAATTCACTATAACACGAGTGACAAACTGGGGACACTGTTTCTACAGTACAAAGTTTTAAAGCATGTGTTAGTTATAATGTAATTTTGTCCCTCATTAGTTTAATTGGTGCTGCTATTATGTGATTTTCTTATAACACAAGTCTGCACAAGAGTGGGACTTCGGTGTGAGAACAGAACTGACCGTATTGTGGGATCTCTGAATACTGAATGTAATTACTGAACCTAACATTTTGTCATTCACTTTTAGATGTTGATCTGATCTTAGCTTGAAAAAAAATCTAATGGTGAGTGCCTTGCATAACTCTGTGCATTGTACCCCAGTCATCTCAAACAAATAGTGAGCTATAACTGCAGTTTTGGAGTTTTTCAGCTGAAATATCAGTATATGCTTTCTGTTCTGCAACAGCTATAGCAATAACAACCAATGTTTACATTTTTTGCTGGCATTTGTATATCGCTGACATAGCCAGCTGTTGCCCATCTTCATTGCCTCTAATCTGCATTCTTAGTGTGGGTTAAGTGTAGGCTTAACTGGGGAAGGATAGCAGTGAACCAAGTTGGTTTTATGACCATTGGCTATAGTTTATGGTTCTCATTACACACCACCCTTAACACAATAAGATGTCCTAAGATGCTTCACAGGGCTGTTAAAAGGTAAAACACACCAAGTCATTAAAGGAATAGTGGCAATGCTGAGTGAAGGTATGGAGAATGTGCTTTCTGCTTCAGCTCATGGTGCCAGGTTAGATGTATAAATTGGAGCATTAGAAGACCTGGACTTTAGAGAGAGGTAGAAAATCTGGGGTCTGAAGGGATCTGGGTACCTTGAATTACAAAATGGTATTGTCCGGTAAGTGATTAGGAAAGCAAATGGAATATTGGTCTTCATTGCAAGGGGAATGGAGCCGAGAACTAGGAAAGTGTGGATGTCATTGCATCAGGAAATATTATTTACGACAGGCACTAGAAAGATTCCTAAGACGGGGGGCTTATCTTTGCGGAACAGGCTAGATCTCCATCCATTGGAGTTCAAAGAAATAAGGAAGTATTTTACTTCCAGACATGTGATCTCAAGGGGCCTCTGCAGGGTGGATGCTGAAAGGATGGTTCTCTCTTGTGGGAGAAACTAGAACTTGACCACCATGTGATAAATAAAGGGCCTTCCATTTAAGGTGGAGATGAGAGGAGCTCTTCTGTTTGAGGGCCATCAGTCTGTGGTGGAGACAGATTGTGTTTTATATATGGAAAGCAAAGGCAGGTAGGTTTTTGACGAACAGGGAGTTGAAGGGTATTGGAGTTCGGCAAGAATGTAGAATTGTTGCCACAATCAAGTCAGCCATGATCACAGTAAATGGGAGGGCAGGCTTGAGGGGCTAAATGGTCTACTCCTGCTAACAGACATGTTGATATTTCCATATTGTGTACTCAGTTAGTTTTGGATGAAACTATGCTGAGTTTGATTTCTAGAACATAGAACATTATAGCGTTGTACAGGCCCTTCAGCCCTCGATGGTTTCACAAGTTGGTGCAACAATCTGAAGCACATCTAATCGACACTATTCATTCTTGTCTATAACCAAGGAACTCTTATTAACTTTCGGCGGGATGTTACTCATGCCCCCCTACACATTTACTGTGCAGAGGTGGAACGAGTGGAGAGTGTCAAGCTCCTGGGAGTGGTCATCCACAACAAGCTTTCTTGGTCTCTTCATGTGGACGCACTGGTTACAAAGGCCCAACAACATCTCTTCTTCCTCAGGCAGCTGAAGAAATTTGGCATGGTGGTGAATACCCTTGCCAACTTTTATAGGTGCGCCATCGAGAGCATTCTGTCTGGATGTATCACTACCTGGTATGGCAACTGTACCATTCAAGATCGGAGACGGTTACAGAGAGTGGTGAACTCAGCCCAGACAATCACAAAGGCTAACCTCCCATCTATAGAATCCATCTACCAGGCCCACTGTCAAGGAAAGGCCGCCAGAATTCTCAAAAATCCATCCTACCATGGTAATGTTTTTCTACAATCTCTACCATCGAGGAGAAGGTACAGAAGCCTGACATACGCACCAGCCGGTTTCATAACAGTTTTTACCTGATTACTGTTAGAATACTGAATGGACTCACAAACTCTTAGCATTCGCCTGTACCTGTGTTTTTGTTTTTGCAGCTGTTTACCTATTATTTACTATCTCTGCTACTTAACTCTGTGATCTGCCTGTATTGCTCACGAGACAAAGCTTTTCACTGTGCCTTGGTACACGTGACATGAATTCAATGCAATTTAATTCAGTTCAATATGTCTATCCAATGACCATTTAAATGCCCATAAAGTTGGTGAGTCTACTTTTGTTGCAGCCAATGTGTTCCATGCACCTCCTGCTCAGAGTAAAGAAACTACCTCTGACATCTGTCCTATATCTATCACCCCTCAATTTATACCTAAACCTCCTCATGCTAGCCATTGCCATCCATTGAAAAAGGCTCTCCCTGTCCACCCTATCTAACCCTCTGATTATCTCAATTGTCTCAATTAAGTCACCTCTCAACGTTCTACTCTCCAATGAAAACAGCCACAAGTCCCTCAGTCTTTCCTCATAAGACCTTCCCTCCACACTGGGTAACATCCTAGTAAATCTCTTCTGCACCCTTTCCAAATCTTCCACATCCTTCCTATAATGCAGTGACCCAGAATTGTATGCAATACTCCAAATGCGGCCGTAGCAGAGTTTTGTACAGCTGTAGCTCAATCCCTCTACCAATAAAAGCTAACACACTGTATACCTTCTTAACAACCCTATCAACCTGGGTGGCAACTTTCAGGGATCAATGTACAAGGACACAGAGATCTCTCTGCTCATCTACACTACCCAGAATCTTATCATTAGCCCAGTTCTCTGCGTTCCTATTGCTCCTGCCAAAGTGAATCACCTCCCACTTTTCTGCATTAAACTCCATTTGCCACCTCTTAGTCCAGCTCTGCAGCTTATCTTTGTCCCTCTATGTGATACCTTATAACCTATAGTATCCTTCTGCACTATCCACAACTTTCCTGACATTTGTGTCAACTGCAAATTTACTAATCCATCCTTCTACGCTTTCATCCAAATCATTTATAAAAATGACAAACAGCAGTGGAACCATAACAGATCCTTGTGGTACACCACTAGTGACTGAACTCCTGGATGAACATTTCCCATCAATGACCACCCTCTCTTCTTTCAGCTAGCCAATTTCTGATTTAAATCATTAAATTACCCTCAATTCCATGCCTCCATATTTTGTGCAATAGCCTATCATGGGGAACCTTATCAAACGCCTTACTGAAATCCATACACCCCACAATAACCGCTTTACCCTCAGCTACCTGCTTGGTCACCTTCTCGAAGAACACAATAAGGTTTATGAGGCATGATTTGTTTGCAATTTGTTTTTTCTTATGTTACTTGAACTTGTAGCACCATGTGATGTAACAAAAATGTAACCATTATTATTAATGCAGGAATAAAGTATGTTGAACTGTGTAATGCTACCTCTTTTTCCAGGTTCCTTTCTGGTAGATTAGAAAATAAATCTCTCTAATACGTCTTATCTACAAGATACTAGCTCAGAGACAGTAGCTTACTGAATAATAACCAGCTGAGAGTTCAAAGGATGTTGCATTCTGTCTGAGTGGCGCTGAAGTGATTTCTGACATGAAAATTGAGAGCAGGCTACTGCCTATGGTTCACAAAGAGGTATTCAGCTTTCCTTGTGTAAGTATAAAAAATGCTGCAGTATAATTTTAAAAATTTTAGGACATTTCAGGATAGTCAGGTTGTGAGATGAACTCTGCAGGAAACTAATTATGTGGACAGTCCATTTGGGAACTGTCCCAAGAGGACAGTTTGAGGTATTTTCTAATTCGCTGACATTAGGGCAGGTGGGAACTTGAACCTGGGTCTTCTGGCATGACTTCACCAGCGGAGCCCCATCCCTGTACTGGTATACGCTGATCAATGCTTGATTTGATGACAGGGCTGTAATTAAGGGAGCTGTTGTATCAACAAATCGCCATTTGAAGTTTGACATGATGGAATTGCAAGCTTCACTTGCAGATGTTATATTTATTTAGCAATTGTTTTCACCAGGTAATCGCATAGTGGGTGGGTAGTGTGTGCAGTGGGTGGATGGGTTGTGTGAACCTGTGGGTACTGTGGGTTGTGTGTACTGGGAGGGTTCACACAAGCTGGTATACAACAAAACAATTTCTCTCTGATTGTGCTTTGAATGCAGTCTTGTTTTCTGAGGTGATGCTTCATTCTACGGTGGTGAAAAGTTCCTCTTTTCCTTAATCCACTTTTTGATTCATTTTAATTACCCAAAGCTGAATTATAGGAATCAGTGATCCGATAACAGTAAATGAGGTTTGAGTGACTTAAATGCTAAGCAGAAGGATTGGCTCTATTTCTGCCTTCTTACTAAGCTCTATGTTGATTTTACACGTAGTGTTTAGGGATAGCCTTTCTTTCAAAAATCAGGCTCATTGCTAAACTCAAATTATTTCAAGTAACTTCATTCTTCGACTTCCCTTATTCTGAATGTCCTACTGAATCTCCTCATCCGTTGATTTCTTCCTCTCTTCATATCTTGCAGTACATATTTCTCTCAATTCATGCTCTTTCAGACATCTCTCTTCAGTACATTATTTATAGCAAACTGTATTCCTTCAACTTGATTTATAATCAATAGTTATTGAATTTTAATTGTTCTGTTTTCATCTTAATTTTAAAAAATTATGTGAGATTAATCATTTCAAAAGGAAATGGGATTGGCACTTGCAGGGAAATGGGCCTGACTGGATTACTTTAGTGAGATCCAGGAAGTAGATAACGGATCAAATGGCTTTGTCCTGTGCCATACTGTCATGAGATAGGTCTCACTGGGGCTGCCACATTTATTACCCCTCCCCTTGAAATGTTTTAGTTAGTCCGACAGTGCTGATTGGAAGAGCATTTTGACCAGCATAACGAATTACTGATTCCATCAGAACAGTGTATGACTTGGGTGCGATGAAGTTGTCTTGAGCCTATTGCCCATGTCCATCTAGATGGAATAGGTTGTGAGTTGGAATGTGTTATTGAAGGCTGCTCGGTGGGTTGTCATGGGAAACAGGGGCAGGAGTAGACCATTCGGCCCCTTGAGCCTGTTCCACTGTTAAATATGATCATGACTGACCAAGTTCAATACCCTACTCCCACCCTTCCCCATAACCCTTGATCCCTTTAGTCTTAAGAACTATGTCTACCTCATTCTTGAAAATATAATGTTTTGGCATCAACCACTTTCTGTAGGAGCGAATTCCACAGGCTCCCCACTCTCTGAAGGAAGAAATATCTCTTCATCTCAGTCCTAAAATCTGTGACGGCTGGTTCTTGTCTCTCCCACCCAGTGGGATCATCTTTCCTGCATCAAACCTGTCTAGTTGTGTTAAAATTTTGTAGGATTCTGTGATATATTGCCCACCCCCACCTTTCTAAACTCCAGTGAATACAATCGTAACCAACTCATACGAACATCCTGCTACCCAGAAATCCATTTGATGAACACCCTCTGTAGCAAGAACACCCTTCCTCAGATAAGGAGATCAAAACTGCACACAGTATTCTAGATGTGGCCTCACCAATTCCCCTTGTAATTGCAGCTAGGCATCTCTGTTCCCGTACTGGAATCATCCTCTTGCTATGAAGGCCAACATACAGTGTACCACCCTTTACTGTCTGCTGCACCTGCATGCTATCAGTGACTGGAACGTTTCCCTCTCAATTACATCCATTCAAATAATAATCCACCTTCCTATTTTTCCTCCCAAATTGGGTAACTTTGATTTATTCACATTGTACTGCATCTGCCATGCATTAGTCCACTCAGTCAGCCTATCCAAACCATGTTGCACTTGCGGATGGTGCACATTGCTGGTGGTGGAGGAAGTGAATGCTCAGTGTGATCAATGAGAGGTGCTGCTTTGCCCTGGATGGTATTGATCTTTCTGCATTGTTGGAGTTGTACTCAGCTGGGCAAGTCGACAGTATACCATCACACACTCCGTACTTGGAGCAGGCTTTGGGGAGTTGAGACGTTTTTCTATAACAGTTACGTACCTGGCTGGGTTGGGTTTTACTAGCTCCCAAGTTGTTGATGGTAATGCTATTGAATGTCAAAAGGACTGCTGCAAATGTGTTGCTGGTCAAAGCACAGCAGGTTAGGCAGCATCTCAGGAATAGAGAATTCGACGTTTCGAGGGCTTATGCTCGAAACGTCGAATTCTCTATTCCTGAGATGCTGCCTAACCTGCTGTGCTTTGACCAGCAACACATTTGCAGCTGTGATCTCCAGCATCTGCAGACCTCATTTTTTACTCAATGTCAAAAGGACATCAATGTTCAGAGGGTGAACATGCTCTTTCTCAGCAAAGAAGACATCACTTTTGCTCATTTCACTGATCTTATCTGAATATTAGGTACTGCTCTTGGTAATTATAAGTCTCCTATTAACTTGTGTTTTGTTTTGCATGACTGCTTCTGCTATGCGTCTGGATCCATTTCTATCCTGGCACTGGGGAAAAATAGGCATAGTGGGAGTTCCTCCACCACATCCTGCGACCCTTCATGACAATCCACTTCAAGATCGTGGAGGAAGGCCAGTAGATCTTGGCTTTGCCATCATTACCCATATCTCACGAATGAATGAAGAATCCCCTGAATGGACATGATTTTATTTCATTCTCATAGATACAGGTACTTTGTCCCTAATCATTCTCTAGATATTGTTAATCAACTTAAGGATGTTATTTATACTCCTGCCCTCTGAGTACACTACCACTGCACCAGAAGAGTCACCTCCCAATCAAACTCTAAACAACAGTAAATTACGTTGCAATGTAGGTTGCTGCCTTGCATTTTAAACTGGACAAAATCAGCACAGAGTGGCACACAAGATCACTTAATTAATTGAAGTGATTTGTATTGGAGTTGCTCCGTTTGAGTTGGGCTAACTTGTCGGCAAATGTATTGTATGACTTACAGGCAAAATACTTAACTTTAAAGTTTTCTAATATAGGAACGGTAAACATGTTAATGTGATTTGAGTCTTATTTCTCTTTCATTGAAAGATGAAGTCACTTATTACCCAGTTCTGGAATATGCTAAATATTAGTCTAGAATAAAATTCGACGTGTATTTCATCGTTCAATGTCATTGCAAAATGCCTTAATTGTTTATGTGGTTTTAGTATCAGTGAATTAGAATTGGAAGCATCATACACTGCCTGAGTAAATGGTGAGGATGAGCCTACTCATTGTTCTGTTACCTTAATGAATAGGGAAGGTGCTGACCAAATGGTACAATTGTGGGACTGTTAATCCAGAGACCCAGTAATGTTCTGAGGACCCAGGTTTGAATCTTGCCATGTCAGATACTGGAATTTGAAATCAATCAAAGATCAATTCAGTTAAGAGTTTAATAATGACTGTGGATCCATTGCTGATTACCAGAAACCCATCTGGCTCAGTAATGTCCTATAGGGAAGGGAACTGCCACCTGGATGGGGGGGTGGGGGGGGGTGGAAATGAGCCAGGCCAGGTGGTCAAAGTTGGAGTGGGGGATTTCTTTGGGAATAGTGACCACAATTCTGTACGTTTTAGAACACTTGTAGACAAGGGTGAGAGTGGTCCTAAGGGAAGAGTACGAAACTGGGCCAATTATATCAAAATTCAGCAGGAGCCAGGAAATGTGGATTGGGGCAGCTATTTAAAGGGAAGCCCACATTTTGATATGTGGGACGCTTTCAAAGATAGGTTGGAGATGGTGCAGGATAAGCATGTACCTTTGAAAACCAGGGATAGGAAGGGCAAGATTCGTAAACCATGGGTGACAGGAGAAATTGTGTGATTAGCCAAGAGGAAAAGGGAAGCGTACATAAGGTCCAGGCAGCTAAGAACAGAACAGGCCCTGGAGGAATATTGGGAAAGTAGGACAAGTCTTAAGCAAGGAATCAAGTGGGCTAAAAGGGGTCAGAAAATGGCTTTGGCAAGCAGACTTAAGGTGAATCCCAAGGCCTTTTATTCAAATATAAGAAGCAAGAGGGTAACCAGAGAAAGGGTTGGTCCACTAAAAGATAAGGATGGAAGGTTGTATGTCGAACCTGAGAAAATGGGTGAGATTCTCAATGATTACTTTGCATCAGTGTTCACTGACGAGGGGGACATGATGAATGTTGAGACTAGAGGTAGAAGTTTATTTACTCTGGATCACATTGACATAAGAGGAGGTGCAGTGTTGGGTAGGCTAGAGGATAATAAGGTGGACAAATCCCAGGACCAGATGAGAACTATCCCAGGTTGCTGAGGGAGCTGAGACAGGAAATGGCTGAGGCCCTGACCCATACCTTTGTAACATTCTCAAACACAGGTGAAGTGCCAGAGGACTGGAGGGTTGCTCATGTTGACCCCCTGTACAAGAAGGGTAGTAGGGATATTCCAGGTAACTACAGTCCAGTGACCCTGATGTCAATGGTGTGAAAGTTGCTGGAGAAAGTACTGAGGGATAAAATCTATTTATATTTGGAAAAGAATGGGCTTATCAGTGATAGGAAATATGGTTTTGTGTGGGGGAGATCGTGCCTTACCAACTTAATAGAGTTCTTTGAGGAAGTGACCAGTTAATAGATGAAGGAAAGGCTGTTGATGTCATATACATGGACTTTAGTAATGCGTTTGATAAGGTTCCCCATTGTAGACTAATGGAGAAAGTGAAGTCACATGGTGTGCAGGGTGTTGTAGCAGGTGGATAAAGAACTGGGTGAGCAACAGGAGACGAAGAGTAGTAGTTGAAGGGAGTTTCTCAAAATGGAGAAAGGTGACCAGTGGTGTTCCACAGGGGTCAGTGTTGGGGTCACTGTTGTTTGTGATATATATAAATGATCTGGAAGAGGGCACTGTTGGTATGATCAATAAGTTTGCAGATGACACGAAGGTTGGTGGAGTAGCAAAAAACATACAAGTAAAAAATGAGGTCTGCAGATGCTGGAGATCACAGCTGCAAATGTGTTGCTGGTCAAAGCACAGCAGGCCAGGCAGCATCTCAGGAATAGAGAATTCCTAGCAAAAAACATAGGTGACTGTCAAAGAATACAGGAAATATAGATAAACTGGAGAGTTGGGTAGAAATGTGGCAGATGGAGTTCAATCCAGGCAAATGTGAGGTGATGCATTTTGGGCAATCTAATTCTAGAGTGAACTATACAGTAAATCAAAGAGCCTTGGGAAAAGTTGATGGGCAGAGAGATCTGGGAGTTCAGGTCCATTGTACCCTGAAGGTTGCTGCACAGGGGGTTAGAGTGGTCAAGAAGGCATATAGTATGTTTGCCTTCATCGGACGGGGTATTGAGTATAAGAGCTGGCAGGTCATCTTAAAATTGTATAAGACTTTGGTTCGGCTACATTTAGAATACTGTGTACAGTTCTGGGTCGCCACATTACCAAAAGGATGTGGACACTTTGGAGAGGATGCAGAGAAGGTTAACGAGGATGTTGCCTGGTATGGAAGGTGCTAGCTATGAAGAGAGGTTAAGTAGGTTAGGTTTGTTTTCATTAGAAAAAAGGAGATTGAGGGGGGACCTGATTGAGGTTTACAAAATCATGAAGGGTATAGACAGGGTGGATAGAGATAAGCGTTTTCCCAGGGTGAGGGATTCAATAATGAGAGGTCACACGTTCAAGGTAAGAGGTGAAAAGTTTAAGGGCGATACACGCTGCACTTACCTTCCACACAGGGTGGTGGGCGTTGCCAGCAGAGGTAGTAGAGGCAGGCACGGAAGATTCACTTAAGGTGCCTCTGAACAGATGCATGAGTAGGTGGGGAGCAGAGGGATACAGATCTTCAGGAATTGGGTGATAGGTTTAGACAGATGGATTTGGATCAGCTCAGGCTTGGAGGACCGAAGGGTCTGTTTCTGTATAAATTTGTTCTTTGTTCTTCACTTGGTGTGACCTACATGTGACACCAGATCCACAGCAATGTGGTTGTCTCTTAAATTGCCCCCTCGGCAATTAGGGTTAGGCAATAAATGCTGGTCTAGCCAGCGACACCTGCCCCTGTGAATGAACAAAAGAAAGGATTGTTTGAAGAGAGTGATTCCAATTCCTTGTCTCCTGGATTACAGTAAAGTTTGAATATGTTCTCAACCTTTAAGCGCAGACGAAAAGACCATGTGATCTTGGCTTTCATCACAATTCTGTTCGAAAGATGGTGATGAGCATCTTCCTTTGCATAGCTGAGTGTATGCAAATTAGTAGAAAAGGATACTAAACAAAATGTGCTTAAAATACTCAGCAAGTCCGGCCACATCTGTCAAGAGACCTTTTTTTTTTCTCTGCAGTTAATGCTGCCTGACACAAGTTTTCCAGCAGATCCTGTTTTATTTGTGATATTGAATATCTGCACTTTCCTCTTTATTTCGTAAACAAAATGCTGCCTTGGATTTTCTGCTTGGAGTTGGAATGAGTTTGAGCTCCTTAAGTAGCAACAGTACATCAAAATAAAACACACAAATCAGCCAAAAGAAAAAAGTAAAAACAAATGGTTGTGATTGCTACAAATCTGAACTTTAAAATACAAGTCAAATAACCAATGAAAAGGAGTGAGCAATATTCTTGTGGAAAGTGAATCTAGAAATGAATAATGAAAAATAAGGAGATGGCAGATGAATTGAACATATATTTTGTATATACCTTTTACTGCAGAAAATACAAGTAACATCCCAGATAAACATGTAAATCAGGAAAGTAAAAGGAGATAGGAACTTGGGGAAATGTTATAATCACGGTGGAAACGGCCCTGAGCAACATGTTGGATTCGTGGGCTTATAAGTCTCCAGCTTGTGATAGATTTCATCTTTAAAGTCTTGAAAGAAGTGACTTGTTCTGGAGAAGGGTCACTGACTCTGTTTTCTCTGCACAGATGCTGTCAGACCTGCTGAATTTCTCCAGCAATTTCTGTTTTTGTTTGTGACTTCCAGTAGCTTTGTTTTCTAACTAGTGAGATAGCTGATGAATCGGTTTTTAATTTTCCAATGCTTCCCAGATTCTAGGAAAATTGCACTTGTCTGAAAATTGATGAACGTGACTCCTTTATTCAAAAAGGGATGGTGAAAGAAGGTAAGAAATTACAAGTTTGTTAGCTTATTACAGGGAAGGTGTTGTTAAATACATTATGGAATGGTATGAAATATTGCAGGTGATCAAGCAGGTTTTGTGAAAGGGAAGTTGTTTGATCAGTCTATTGAAGTTCTGTAAGGTGGTAACGTGCTGTGATGAAGGAGACCCAGTGAAGGTACTTAACTTAGATTTCCAGAAGGTATTTGATAAAGTGCCACATTAATGGTTATGCTGTAAAATAAAAGCTCCTGTTGTAACAGAAAATAGTTTGTCATTGCTAGAAGATTGCCTGGCTGACAGGAAACTAAGAGAAGGGATAAATGGGTTATTTTATGTTTGGCAAGATGTAACAAGTTGGTGTGCTACACGTATCAATGTTGGGATCAGAATGTTTTATAACTGATACCAATGATTTGGATAAATGCACCAGTGGTGCAGTTGCTAAATTTATTGGGGCATAAAGATTGGTGGAAAGTAAGTTGTGGAAAGGACATGAGAAAACTACAAAAGGATGGAGACCGATTGAGTGAGTGGGCAAAGATCTGGCAAGTAGAGAGTTATGTAGGAAAATGTGAAATTGTTCATGTTGGCTGGAAGAATAAAGACACATTCGTTAAATGAGAAGAAATTGCAGATCTCTGAGATGCAGAGGAGTCTGGATATTTTAGACTGAATCACAAATGGTTAGTATGCAGGTACAGCAAGTAATCAGGAAAGCTAACAGATTCTTACTGTCTATGGGGGGGGTGCTGAATACAGGAGTAGGAGGGTTATACTTCAGATATACAGTAGATGTAACTACATCTGAAGTATTGTTTATGATACTGATCTCCTTATGGAAGGAAGGATTCAAATGGGTTGCAAGCAATTCAGAGAAGGTTTATTGGACTGATTCTTGAAATGGGCAGGTTGTCTTATGAGGAAAAGTTAGGGGCAAGGTAGCTTTCCATCTACTGAAGCTTGATAAGAGGCAACTTATAAAATAATAGAATTTTACAATACAGCAGGAGGCCATTTGGCCCATCATAACTGAACTGTCCCTTGAAAGAACTACCTTACTAATCCCACTCTCCAGTCCTATTTCCATCGCCCTCTAAATACATCCCTTTCAAATATATATCCAGCATTCTTTGATACCGCCAATGGAGTCTGCCTAAACCACTCTCCCAGACAGTGCATTCCAAATCCTAACAGCTAAGTAAAGAGGTTTCACCTCATCTCACTCCTAGCTGTCTCACTGACAATCTTGTAACTGTAGCCCTTAGTTACTGACATACCAACTAGAAGAAACAGAATATCCTTCTTTACCCCGTCAAAATTGATCAGAATTTTGCACAACTCAGTAAGGTTACATCATAAACTCCTCTGCTCTGAGGTGGACAACTTGATTAAAACAGAAGATCCTGAAGAATCGTTCTGACCAGGTAGAAATGGTTAGAATGCTTCCAGTTGTCGGAGAATCCAGAATGAGGAGTCACTGTTTCAAAATGTGGGGTCATTCATTTCAACAAAGATGAACTCTTTCTCAAAAGGTGATGGAATAAAGATCTTTAAGTACCTTTAAGGCATCGATAGACAGATCCTTGATAAGGAAGGGAGTGAAAGGATTCCTCTACATTGGGGAAACAATGCGAAGACTGACTGCTTTGCAGAACACCTATGTTCTGTCCGCAAAAAAGACCCTGAGCTTCCAGTTGCCTGGCACTTGAATACCCCACCCTGTTCCCAGGCCAATGTCTCTGCGTCAGGCTTGCTGCAGTGCTCCAGCAAAACTCAGAGCAAGTTGGAAGAACAACATCTCATTTTCCACTTGGGGAAATGCAGCCCTCCAGACTCAATATCAAGTTCAATAATTTTAGGGCCCAAACTCCTCCATGTCCTAGTCCCCTATTGCACACACCAGGACTTGTTATCACATAGTCTGCCATTACACACTACCTATTGTTAGTCACTATCAGTCTCCATTTAACACCTATTCACACTCACAGCCAGATTGTTAATCACTCCTTTGTCTGTCCAACTTTTCTTCTCTCTCTTTTTGGATCTATCCCCACCTATCGTTTACTCCTTACCCTCTTTACCCCCACCCTATCTTCTGCATATTTTCCTAGCTGCCATCAGTTCTGAGAAAGGGCCACCAGACCCAAAACATTAATTTTGACATTCCTTCACAGATGCTGCCAGACCTGCTAAGCTTTTCCAGCAACTTCTGTTTTTGTTTCTGATTTCCAGCATCTGTGGTTCTTTTGCTTATGGAGTGAAAGGTCAACTGGATAAAAGAAAATCTGAGGTGGAATTAGATGATCCTTTGAATTGTTGGAGGAGCCTGAATCACAGAGAGTTGGTCTGCAGGTACAACAGGTAATTAGGAAGGCAAATGGAATTTTGTCCTTCATTGCTGAAAGGATGGAGGTAATGTTAGAGCTGTACAGGGTGGTGGTGAGGTCACACCTGGAGTACTGTGTACAGATTTGCTCTCCTTACTTGAGTAAGGATGTCCTGGCACTGGAGGGGATGCAGAGGGTGTTCACTGGGTTGATTCCAGAGTTGTGAGGGTTGGCTTATGAGGAGAGACTGAGTAAACTGGGATTATATTCATTGGAATTGAGAAGAATGAGGGGGGAGCTTATAGAAACATATAAAATTATGAAGGGAATAGATAAGGTAGAAGTAAAAAGGATGTTTCCATTGGCAGGTGAAAGTGGGACTAGAGGCCATAGCCTCAAGATCAGAGGGAACAGATTTAGGACTGAATTGAGACGGAACTTCTTCACCCAGAGGGTTGTGAATCTATGGAACTCCCTGCCCAGGGAAGTAGAATAAATTACATCAGTAGCATTTTTAAAGCTAAGGTAGATTTTTTTGAAAAATAAAGAAATTAAGAGATACGCTGAGCAGGCGGGTGAGTGAAGCTGAGTCCACAAAAAGATCAGCCATGATCTTATTGAATGGCAGAGCAGGGTCAAAGGGCTGAATGGCCTACTCCTGTTCCTGGTCCTTACGGCCAAGTGACCGTGTGTTTGTTAAATGGTAACATTTGAAAACCTTCTGTTTGAGTTTCTAGCATTCTCTTTTTTAAAATTGAACTTTGTGAATAATTAGCATGCATATCTAAAATAAAGTTAAAAATCACACAACACCAGGTTATAGTCCAAAAGGTTTAATTGGAAGCACTAGCTTTCGGAGTGACACTCCATCAGGTGAAAGCTAGTGCTTCCAATTAAACCTGTTGGACTATAACCTGGTGTTGTGTGATTTTTTAACTTTGTACACCCCAGTCCAACACCGGCACCTCCACATCATATCCAAAATATACATTTTTAAAATTAATTCATTTGTAACTATAAGCTGGATACATTTTTTTTAATACAGAGTTTATTTGAGAAGAATGCTAGCAAATCATTCTCCCTTATACAAACTCCCATGGAGTGATGTTTTATTCCAAACCACGCAGACAGTCTGGGACACCGTGCCAGTATGGGTGTGAGTGTGCTCTTGTAAATGGCAATGCGGAACTACCCCAACAATTCATCAAGTGCAAATCCATTTTAACATTGAAATGAGCATAAGCCCACATTTCCACATTGGCAAAACAAATAATTCTGTGTGTAATTGGCAATGTTTGCATACTATTTACAGATGAATGCCAATATTTTAAAGTACTTCTAAAAATGCATATATCATATCCACTGCATCCAAGCTGACCCAGCTCATGAACCAGAAGCAGCAGATGCTGGTGGCGTTCACTCTTGCGTTCAGCATGACTGATCTACAGCAACATCAAACCAAGGTTTCCGAAAGGCCATCTTAACATCAATGATTTTAATGTGAAAGGAGTCAAATGAACTTTTTACATTTCTATTGAGGAATTCATATGACACAGAACAATGTCTGGCCTCAGAGGTTGTAATTTCATTGTGCATTTTGCACAAAATAAAATAAAATCTACTTGCATGTACGCCCCTGCTCCTCCTAACCCATAGAATGTGGAGTATTTCTGAAGATGTACTGAGCATCAGTCACTGGCTGCTGAGGTCTCACTCAGACCCCCACATTCAGGAGCTCAAAATAGATAACACAGATTGGAGAACCAGGAAGGCCTTCCTTGAATTGCCAGCTGGCTGGAAATAGTTAGAGGGAACATCAACAGGTTCTTTATCCTTATTCTTATCCACACTATAGGAGTGCAGAAGGTGAGAGAGAGCTGGGGGTAACTGTCCAAACTCCTGAAGACCATGGAGGACCTGTTCTTGCTCCCGACAATGGCGTCGGTGTCATGGAGGATGTCCAGGAGGTGAAGGGCCACCAAGCCTCGCTCTTTGCCTCAGAGGCCTCCAAGATAATCTTCCAGTTCAGGGTCCGCTCCGTGGAGCAGAATGGGACGTGCTCACATTTCTTCTTCCAGAAGGTGCACAAATAGAGCTCCGTGCTCAGCAGCCTGAAGGAAGAAGATGGCTCAGTAACATCTCAGGCTGACATCATGCCTACTGACAGCGCGGCCTTCCAGTCTTCCTGTCCTCTATCGCGGAGGTCTTAGATGACAGAACACAGGAGACGCTGGACCAGCCGCTATCTCTGGATGAGCTGACCAAGGCCCTTAAGTCCTTCGAAAAGAACAAAACTCCCGGAAGCGACAACTTACTGGTTGGGTTCTATTCTGCTCTGTGGGACATGATTGACCAGGACCTGCTGGAGGTGTATGTCAGTATGCTTCAGGCAGGTACCATGAGTGAATCCATGAGGAAAGGCATCATCACCCTCATCTACAAGCAGAAAGGGGAGAGGGAGGAACTCAGAAATTGGCGACAAATCTCATGGTTAAATGTGGATTACCAAATCCTGTCAAAGGTCATCACCAACCAGATCAGATCTGCTCTGGGATTGGTGATTCGCCCTGACCAAACTTGTGCTGTGCCGGGCAGGAAGATGGCTGAGAGTCTCGCACTCCTCAGGGATACGATCGCCTACGTGCAGGACAGAGGGTTGGACACCTGCCTGATCAGCCTGGACCAGGAGAAAGCCTTTGACAGGATATCACACAGGTATATGAGAGATGTTCTCTCCAAAATGGGCTTTGGGGAGGGAATCTATAATTGGATCAGACTGCTCTACACCAACATTGTCAGTGCAGTCTCAATCAATGGGTAGGAATCAGATAGCTTTCCAGTCAGATCTGGAGTCAGGCATGGCTGCCTTCTCTCTCCTGCCTTGTTTGTGTGCTGCATAGAGCCATTTGCCGAGTCCATCAGGAAGGATGCGAGCCTGAGGGGGGTGACTATTCCTTTCCATCCCACTCTTCCCCCATCCCCATTGTCCCCCAAAAAGCATTTTCAATGATCTTCGGGCAGAATTGGTCAGTGGATAATATGTTCTGGCTTCTGCCTTTAACACCAGCATATCATGGATGTTAGTCTCAACCAGTTTTGAACCCCTCCCTGTGACACAAGAAATGAATGAAGGCACTGAATTTTGGAAAGGCTGCAGGCCCTGATGACGATCCAGCTATAGTGCTGTGGAGTAATGCTGCTGAACTCACTTCACCCCTCACCAAGCCCCTCTTGAGCAGTGACAGCACTGGTATCTACCTGATAATGGGAACAATTGCTGAGGTATGTTCTGGAAAGGAGGAAAAATGCAATCTGGCCATTTACAATCCATTACCCTCCTCTCAATCATCAGCAAAGTGACAGAGTCATTGAAATTACTATCAATTGGCACTTACTCAGCAATGTCTTGCTCATTCATGTTCCTCCAGGGTTGTTGGCTCCTGACCTTATTGGAGCTTTGTCCCAAAGGTGGGTAAAAGAGCCTAACTTGGGCACACAGTGAAAGTGACTGCCTTTAACATCAAAACAGCACTTGACTAGACATGGGATCAAGGCGGCAAAAATGAGGACTGCTGACGCTGGAAATCAGAGTCTAGATCAGAGTGGTGCTGGAAAAACACAGCAGGTCAGACAGCATCTGAGGAGCAAGAAAATCAACGTTTCGGGCAAAAACCCTTCAAGAAGCCCGAGTGAAACTGGAGTTGATGGAATTTGGGAGAAATGTCTTCACTGATTGGATTCAGACTTAGAGTAAAGGAAGATGGCTGATGGAAGTTAAATATCTCGGATTGTCTCTGCACAGTTAGTTACTCGGTCTGTTCAGAGATGTTATTACACACCTTGAGACCAGGTGGGAGACACATATTCAAATCCCGACTCTGAGATAAGACATTATCATTGTACCACTAGAGTCCTTCACACTCAGTTTAAATCACCCCTGTTTGGTCATGTGAGACGTTGCTAGCACAGGGACTTGAACCTGTGCCTCCTCACTCAGATTGGGAAACCACCACTGCACAACAACAGCCTTCCTACTCAGAACGGATATTTTCAAATTAACCTGTTCCAGCTTGTTATGACAGATCTCTGGAGAAAGTGGGGCTTGAACCCAGGCTTACCATTACATCTACTTAAGGCTGCTGCCTGTTTATGTTAGAGTATATTGTTTTGTATTTATGTTCTCGTGTTTTGAACAGTAAACTGCTTTTGTTTTAAAATTACAGCAGTTTAAGAAGGCAGCTCACCCCCACCTTCTCCAGGGCATCTGGGGGTGGGCAATAAATACTAACCAGCCAGTGACACCCACATCCCACTAGTTAAATCATAAATAATTAACAGTGAACCCTGTGGCTATATTCTTAAGGAAAGCTGGGATTTTAGACTGTAGAAAGAAATAATAAATGTTACTGTTCTCTCCTGAGATCGTAATAATATTCAAATATTTTAAGTATTGTTCTGTGCATAATTGAAAGGGGGATTCGAAGACACCCTGTCACCTCTCACCTTCTCTTGTGAATACTTGAAAGAAATTTTCAGAATATTTAATATTTTGCATTGTTCTTCAATTCAGTCTAATTTACTCTTTTGTGCTGCTATTTACTGAATATTTTCTGGAGTAGATATTCACCAATAAATGTGCCATAAATTAGTAAAGTCATAACATAGACCGTCTTAGGGTGCTGCTGCTTAGAATGAGGATACTGGCTTGTGAGTGTCAGAAGGGTCAGCCTTGGGCAGGGGGAGGCTGATGATGACATGAAAAGGACAGCCTTATATGAAGGAAGAATAAAAGTGGTGCTGAGTGACTGTAGGTAAGCAAACCTGAAAATGGAGATACTTACACAGTAGTAAGTATTCCAGATACTTAGTTACTTCCACTAGCGATAAGAGATGACATAAGCAATAGACCCTCTCAAATCGAGTTAACCAAAATTAAAATGAAAATCAATGAGCTGAAAGTTCTCACCAGTTTAAAGTGGTCAATTCCTAAAAATTCCCATACTTCAAAGGTCTTTACCCCAGAAAACTGTAAAAGATTTAACAGGTTCATGAGTCATTAATGATTAATGTAAGCCATCATTGGACACTGTATAGTAGAACAGAGGGAGATTAAAATGAAATCCAGTGATCAGGGAAACTGTGGGAAACCTGGTTTCAACCCAATTATTGATTATTGGGCACCAACATGAGGATTATCTGCATAATAAGTTGGGAACTGTTTGTTATTGTAGGTTCAAAAAGGTAATATTCTGTATGGTTTATCTTCCTTGACTTGCTCTGAGTAAAAAATTCAAGTGGACTGTGATTAAACTCTGTGACGCAGAATAACTAAACTTTCAAAAAGTATCTGACAAAGTTCCACGTGAAATTTTTTATCTAAACACCAGTTTCTTAGGATTCAAGGAAAGTACAAAAAATTCTGTGAACGATTAAAAAACTTTGTGACAGCTTTCTATTTGAAACATAAAGGCCTGAGGTGGGAGCTACAAAGGTAAAATACTAACGTGTTGTTGGGAAACTAAACAAAAATGAGGTTCTGAGTTTCCATTTTCTTTCACTCATATTGACAGAATCAATTTTAGGAGCTATTGTATATTCTGTACGGATTGGAACAGCCAGCAATGGAATGAGAGAAAAATTAGCATTCTTTTTGGTTTGTATTTTTTTGACCTGTAGATAGTCTTTGCAATTTCGAGTATCAGTGCAGCATTTATTCAATTTAAAAGTTTCAGATTAAAAGTACAGTGTAACTGAGGAAATAGCGCCTTTGTCATTTATTATAGATTAGGCCAGCATCTCTATAGCACCAAACAAATGAATTATTGTGCTTATCTGGGCAATATCAGTGAAACGTAAGTGCTGCTCCAAAAATGGAGTTAATGGAGTAAAAATGGTTCCAGCAGTTTTTGGACTGTTTTGGGAAAATTAAGACCGGAAACAAACAGAGGATAACAAAGAGAGAAATAAGGAAGGAGGGATCAAATATGAAGGTAAGCTAGCCAGTAATATTAGAAGTGATAGTAAAAGTTTTTTTCAGTACATAAGAAACAAACGAGAAGCAAAAGTAGAAATTAAGACCATAAGACATAGGAGTGGAAGTAAGGCCATTCAGCCCATCGAGTCCACTCCGCATTCTATCATGGACCAAAATTAAGCCAATTCAAATTGATGCTGGAAGGCTAGTGATGGGAGATCAGGAAATAGCTGAAGAATTTAATATGTATTTTGCGTCAGTCTTCATAGTGGAAGTGTGGGCAGGGAAATGGCTGATGAAATTCAACATGAGCAAGTGCGAGGTCTTGCACTTCGGAAAAAAGAATACAAGCATGGACTATATTCTAAACGGTGAGAAAATTCATAAAACCAAGGTTGCACGGTGGCACAGTGGTTAGCACTGCTGCCTCACAGCGCCAGGGACCTGGGTTCAATTCCCACCTCAGGCGACAGTCTGTGTGGAGTTTGCACGTTCTCCCCGTGTCTGCGTGGGTTTCCTCCGGGTGCTCCGGTTTCCTCCCACAGTCCAAAGATGTGCGGGTCAGGTGAATTGGCCATGCTAAATTGCCCGTAGTGTTAGGTAAGGGGTATATGTAAGGGTATGGGTGGGTTGCGCTTCGGCGGGTCGGTGTGGACTTGTTGGGCCGAAGGGCCTGTTTCCACACTGTAAGTAATCTAATCTAATCTAAAAGGTACAAAGGGATCTGGCAATGTTAGTCCAGGATTCTCTAAAGGTTGATTTGCAGGTTGAGTCTGTGATTAAGGAAGCAAATATAATGTTGTCATCTATCTCAAGTGGGTTGGAATATAAAATCAGTTATGTGCTTCTGAGACTGAATAAAGCTCTAGTTAGGCCTCATTTAGAACACTGTGTCCAATTTTGGGTCCCACATGTCAGGAAGGACATACTGGCACTGGAACATTTCCAGCAGAGATTCACATGGATGATCCCTGGAATGGTAGGCCCAACATACGATGAACAGCTGAGGATCCTGGGATTGTATTCATTAGAGTTTAGAAGATTGAGGAGAGATCTAATAGAAACTTACAAGATAATGCATTGTTTATAAAGGGTGGATGCTGGGAAGTTGTTCTTGTTTGATGGGGAGACTAGGACCCGTAGGCACAAGCTTAGAATTAGTGGGGGTCAATTTTGAACGGAAATGAAGAGAGATTTCTTCAGCCAGAGAGTGGTGAGTCTGTGGAATTCATTGTCATGGAGCGAACGTAGTGGAGGCCGGGACATTGAGTATCTTCAAGGCAGAGATTGATAAATTCTTGATCTCACGAGGAATTAAAGAATATGGGGACAGTGCGGGTAAGTTGAAATGACCATCAGCCATGATTAAATGGCGGAGTGATGTTGATGGGTCAAGTGGCCTTAATTCCACTCCAAGGTGTTATGGTCTTATTGTTTAAACAATGAGCATCAGACAGTCTAGATTGAAATTTGCATAAGGCTGGTTTATGTAAGTCTGGGATCCAGTGTTTTTCAGCACGTAATTGAATGCAAGATTGTTAGCCCTTTGTTACCTTAGTACATATTATTATGTTAAAAATGCTATATAAATACAAGTAGTTGTAGTATACTGTTTAATCTTCTAAAATGACCAGTAGTGGAAAATTGGATGAGTGGAGTTTTGATGAGTATGTGATCCAAGTGCGTAAAAGATGAGGAAAATTTACACTTGATCCAAAGAGGTGGCTGTAAAATGTGCCAGCAGTTTACTTAATAGACATTTAAAGATATGATTGATTCATGCATTGAGTAAAGCACTTTGAAAGGTTGCACTCTGATAGTGAACAAGTGTTATAGTTCATCCTTCACAAAAAGAAATGAGTTCAAAAGAAATCCTTTAACAACAAATTATTGAACTGTTTTCATTTAAAATTGGAAGTGAATAATGGGAGAAAGGGTCAGGTGTTTTTGGTGGCCATAAATTGTCAGCGCTGTAAAATATTTCCAGTTTCTTCCTCTGTGTACATCCACCTCTTGAGTGTTGCATCTAGTAGATATTTCAAATTAAACATTTGCCTTCAGATATCATTGTCTGGGATTCTATATTTCAAGAGGTGTTCTTATGATGCTGCAAGAAATGTGATTTTCTTTAATTTATTCTGTCCACTTTACATTCTTCAGTTGCTGTAATTTTAAAATGCACAGACCAGTTGGATAAAGTGATTTCATTTCATTACAATGAAAACTATTGGAGATTTTTCAGTCTAGTTTGAACCTGGTGTGATGACCTATGTGCTTTTGGGTGGTGAATGCTCCAAGAAGCAGGTTTTTGAGTGTTGCTGAGAAAACACCCATTTTATCCAAACTTTTCATTATTATCAGAAGATAATTTAATAATATTTTATGGTTGGCATGGTGGCTCAGTGGTTAGCACTGCTGCCCCAGGGACCCAGGTTCGATTCCAGCTTTGAGTGACTGTGCAAACTCCACACAGCTATGCTCCCAGTGTCTGCATGGGTTTCCTCTGGGTGCTCTGGTTTTCTCCTGTAGTCCAAAGACGTGCAGGTTAGATGAATTGGCCATGTTAAGTTGCCCGTAGTGTTCAGGGATGTGCAGGCAAGGTTGATTAGTCATGCTAAATGTAGGGTTCCAGAGATTGGATGGAATGCTCTTTGATTCTATTCTATGATCATAATTCAGAAGAATATCTATTTAAGAGTAGAAGCTGTATTTTCAATGTGTGGGAATAATGATTGGTTGGTAAGAGGACTTTGATAGAGATATTGCCTTGGAGAATGCAACAGTTAACGATTGTCAAGTTTTGTTTAAACTTTAACCTCAGCAAGTTGACTGACTGGTTAAAACATCGCTCCAAGAAATGAAGAACTAATTGGTGGTTGTAATGCATGTATATTGGGTCCTATATATTAATATTTGATTTTAATTTTATTGTCACATGTACTCATGTACAAAAGTATGAGAGTGTTGTGGCAAGTGTATAGTGTTACCAGACAAGGTGCCTTCTTAGGTAAAAGTACCTAGTCATAAGGTAGAAAGAAAGAACAAAGTTAAAAGTTAAGCATTGCAGTGATTACAATACAGTGATGCCTTCTTAGTTATTGCTACACACTTTACTATAATTACATTTGTTCCAATATAAATGCCACTTTTCCCCTTATATTATTCTTGTGACTTGTGTTAATGAGTGCAGCGTAGAAAGCTTGTCAGCAATTCTCAAATTCTGAAGTAGGTTGCTCTGTAAGATAATTTCTTGTATAAAGTCAATTTGATTTCAGTAACTAATCAACTGACCAAGCTGGCTGTGACATCAACAACACTAAAACAAAAAAGGATAAGCAAGGGGTTAATTATAGGGTGAGTAAATTCCTGCTCCTGGTTCTGATGTTAAGCAGTTTAGTTTAGTTTGAACTGGATACAGAAATAAGTGAACATTGAGACAAAGATTTTAACACCTTTTCATAACTGAAGCACTATCCTAACAAAGAGTTGAATTTCTGGGATATATAAGCTGAGGGGGAGAGTGCATGTTCCGACATGTACAATTCCAGTTTTAAAGAACATCAGAGTCTCAGATCACCTCTGAACTGAGGTGACGATGCCCAGTTAGTGCCATCTGTGTTGACCCAGGAGTCTGTGGGACAGTTGCAAGAAATTTGAAGGCGAACCTAAGTGGAAGTAAGACAGGCCGAAAAATCAGACCAAATGGTTAATGTTCCAGTTTCTGATAGATATCTGATTTTTTTTGCTCGTAATGGACAGAAGTTTGTACTAAGATGTTGAGTTTTGAATTTAAGTAATTGTATTCATTGTACTTTTAATATCTTTAACGTAACTGATTTTGACAGTGTAGTTTAGTGGTCTCAATATTTTTAAGCACAAGACAATGTTTTGAATTTTGCTTATTCATTTGTTTGCAATACAATTGCTGAACTAACTAACTAACTAACTCTACCTGCAATGAGAGTCCATCTGGACCAAATGAAACAAGCTGGAAAAACCCGTGAAGAGCATACACTTTTCTCCAGAAAAGAAAATCTCTCTCTAGACAACATCAACTGTCAGAGACTCTGCAATTGAGCAGTTAATTGTGGTCTACATGTTGGAGACCATGGGTGTGGCTCTTATTTTTGTGTTCTTTGTTTTGAGAACAGAATGTTTAAACAGTGAACTTTGTATCTTCCTTTATTTCAGTAAATAGCTGGGTTTTCAAACTGCCAAAACAAAGGAGCATTACTGGTCTTATCGAGATGAATATTATTTTGTTGCACCCTCCACCTTCCGAAATATCTTCTGTATCAATTAAAAATATATATAACTCCTCCTTAAATTTAGTCACTGTCCCAGTTTCCAACGCACTTTGGGGTAGTGAATTCCACAGATTCACAAACCCTTTGGGAGAAGTAGTTTCTGTTATAAATTTTCTGCCCCTTAACCGATGACTATGACCTCTCATCCTAAAATGCCCTACAGGAGGAAGCATCTGGTCCACATCTATTTCATCCACACCTTTTATCGAATACCTCAAATTGATCTCCTCTCATTCTTCTAAATTCCAGAGTGTATAGGCCTAAACTGTTCACACTCTCTTCATATAAACTCGTCATCTCTGGGATCAATCTAGTGAACTTCCAATGCCACTTCATCTTTCCTCAAATAAGGGGACCAAAACTGCATAGAATAGTCCAGGTGCAATCTCACCAAAGTCTTGTATAGTTGCAACAATAGTTCCTCACTTTTATTTTCTATTCCTTTGGCCATAAAAAGCCAACATTCCATTTGCTTTCTTTATTACCTGCTGTATTGCATGTTAACTTTCTGTGACTCATGAACGAGGACACCCAGATCCCTCTGCACCACAGCACCCCAAAGTCTCTCTCCATTTAGTTAATAGGTCGCCTTCCCATTATTCCAACCAAAATACAAGACCTCACACTTATCCACGTTAAACCCCATCTGCCACATCTTAGCCCACTCTCCTAACCTATTTATATCTATTTATAAGGTCCTTATTTCCTGACTGCAATTTACCACCCTGCATGTTTTTGTGTCATCCGTAAATTTACTTACAATGCCTTCTGTCTCTGTATCCAAGTTGTAGATGTAGATTGTAAATAGCTGGGGTCCAAGGACCAAGCCCTGTAGCACCTCCCTTGCCATCCAGAAAAAAAACCCGTTTATCCCAATTCTGCCATCTGTCCACTAGCCAGTCACCTAGCCAAGCTAATAAAATACCCCTCCTCTCATATGATCCAACCTTGTGAATTAATCTTTTGTGCAGCACCTTATCAAATACCTTTTGGAAGTCCATATGTATTGCATCTACAGGATCCTCATTATTCAATTCGCTTGTTCCATCTTCAAAAAACGCTAGTAAGTTAGTCAGACATGATTTGCCCTTCTTCATAAAACCATGTTGACTCTGATGGATAGTGTTTTGACTTTCCAAATGTCCTGATGTTGCCTCCTTGATAATTGTTTCTAACACTTTCCCAACAGCAGATGTTAGGCTAACTGTTCTGTAATTTCCCACATTTTGCCTTCCTCCCTTTTTGAATGGGGCATTACATCAGCAAAAGTGCCACTGTTCATTAATCTGACAATAGGGAGCTGTCTTTGTGAAGAAAGAGATACCACAGCAAGGCATACACACATTTTGTTTGAACTATTTAGCATTTAGTTTGTGTGTAACTTGAAAACTAAATGGACCAACTTTGAACCCAACACCCATAGCCAGCACCCTAGATTGGGTATATCATGGGTTGGATCTAGATGAATGTCTTTTACTCTATCCCAGTCTCAAATGCAAACACTTGGCAAATATATTTCAGTTGTGTTCCAGGTAGTTCCTCTGAATGAACTTGTCAAATTAGACGCAATGTTTTGGCTGTATTTGGTGAATGAACAGCTGTCAGACTAACTAAGTCTTTTTTAACATTGGGATTTTCCAAACTGAGAGGTCAAAATTGCTGGAACATGTTGAGGATGGTAATGTTCCTGCTGGATCCTTAATTGCTGCCAACTTGATGAGAGAGAAGTTGGATTCTGAAGTAAATTATCAGCAGCTGATTATCAGCTTCACAAATATATCATGCTATTGCAGGGAGAGCAGACAGGTAAAGGAATACAGCAAAACTCCGATACAGCAGTCACAGTAGTAAACCTGTTTATATAAGTGGAAAATTACATACCCATTGTACAAGGTAATGATTAAGAAGTGAGAACATAGTATTTTAGCTGTGAGGTCAGTTTAATTTACTATAAAAGATGAGCCACTCCTGGTGAAATGAAGACTTTTTGGTTCAGGACAAGCCATATATCTGAAGTTTGTGGCCAGTGACAAATCTGTGTGGTTCTTCCCACTGGATTACACACAATCTGGAAGATTAACACTTTTCAAACATGCAGTTGAAGGGAATTGGCTGTGGAATTGGAAGTTAACATAAGTGAGTATTTGATAGCGTCTATAGAAACCAACAAGGCATCCAGCACAAAAGTTCTTTTGAAGATTCAGACAAGGAAGGGAGAAGCCCAGGAGGCTGGCTATACACCATCATGACCTCGCAGTGAAAGGAGCAGAATGTAAGGAGGCAGAATCTCAGCATGTGGGGCAGGGCGTCTGACTGACAGCGTATATAACCAGAGTGAGAGTGTCCCATGAGTATTTGGATTGGAACTTCGACTGTTCCTTTATTGATTAACAACCTAGATGATGTGACTGTGTCATACTCACAGATGGAAAGACATTGTAAATATTGTATCTGGATGTATATTTTATAAAGGCATCAATAGATTAAGTAAATTGTGGAAAATAGGCTTCACTTGTAGGCACATGAATCCATTTGCACAGGGACAGAACAGGGACAGAACCACTATAAATGCCGGAGGAAACATCACAGAAGCGCATCACAGGAGGCTCCCAAGCACTGAGGATGTCACCTAGACTGGGACGAAATGTCTGCAACACAAATTCCCAGCTCGGCGAACAGAACCACAACAGAACAGGGTAATTTCTAAATAGTGAAAAGCGACAAAGTGTTGATCCACTTTGACCCACAGAGGCTTGGGTGGTCTGGGTTGGCCAGGTCCAAGAATCATTGTTTTATAATCCTGTCCAGGATATTCAAACCTGAAGTTAGTAAAGTGCTGGCTTTTATGTCCAGAGGTCCAGGTTACAATGAGGTAGAATTATACTTCAGCTATAGAGAGGCCTAGTAAGACCACAGCTGGAGAACTGCCTCTGTATGGACACCACACTGGAGGAGAAATATATTTATCTTATAGGGAATCCTGTATAATTTCACCAGAATGATGACAGGCTTAGAGAAAGTCAGCAGTCTGGCAGCATCCATAAGGGGACCACTGACCCCTTTGACAAGTTTTGAAGAGTCACGACCCAAAACATTAGTTTTGTTTGTCTTTCCAGGGATGCTGCTGACCTGCTCCAGCACTACCTATTTTTGTTTCAGATTTCCAGCATCTGCATATCTGTTTTATTTTGCTAGAATGATACTTGGACTCCAATGTTAAAATCACACAGAGTGATTTGTATAAACTAAGATTGCATCCCTAGCATTTAGAAAGTTTAAGGATAATTTGTATTGAAGTTTTCAAGTAATTAAAGGAATAAGTAGTTTCTCCCTAATCTATCTTATTTCCACCAGTTCCAGAGTCTAGGTCTAGGGAATGTAGTTAAAACAAAATTAGCCAGACTTTTCCAGAGATTAATTTTGGAAACACTTTCACATAAAGAATGGAAGTTTACAATTCTTCACAGAAGACAACTGATGCTAGATAAATGGTTCACTACTGAAGTTGGTTAATTGTTTTATTAGCAAATGTATCAATGGATGAGTGCGGACTGCTGCATAGCCTTGGGGATTAGTTTAACTGTTAGCTCATTGAATGGCAAAACAGGCTCAAGAATATTATCAGGTTTATTGAGGTTCCACCAATGCACATATCTGCAGCAACCTGCAATACCTATGATGCCCACCTCCATAACTTTAACAAAACAATCCTGGAAATTTAAGAAACACATTGTCAGCATTAGTATAGTTTAGAGTTTGTTGGTTGGCTTAGGGCCGAAGGGCCTGATTCTATTCTGTATAACCCTATAATTCATATCTCCCTATTCATCACCATATGACTGAAAACGTGACTTGCCAGGAACCTGCTGGTAAATAGCACAGAAAAATCAGAAACAGAAACAGAAGTTGCTGGAAAAGCTGGCAGCATCTGTAAAGAGAAATCAGTTAACCTTTCAGGTCCAGGGACCCTTCCTCAGAACTGAGAAAAATGGTGGAAAAAAAAATTACTTACTAGAGGTTTGCTAACTTAACAATTTGTAACACACCTATAAGTTAATTTTGCACAATTACAAATCTTTGCTTTTTTTGACTGTCCAACATTTCTATATGATGCAGTCCTCCGACTTCTGTAGTGGTGGAGGTCAGCTGTTCAAGGCTTCTGCTTTTATCACTGTGATGCTTTTGGTTAGCTTCCTCTGAGAAAATTTGGTATCTGATGAGCCTGCTGATTTAATTCCAATTGGTGTCAAACATTTAGCTGACCAAAGGAAGTGACAACTGACCTAATCGACTGACAAACACACTAACCCTTTCACACTGATTCCAGTGAAGGACTGTTATAGCTCAGCACTTATTGTGGAGTTGAATTCCAGTCTTGGATTTGAAATGACTAGGTGATCTATTCTGGCAGGTGGCACTAAATTGGGTTGGGATATCTGGTTGGCATGGGCAGGTTGGACTGAAGGGTCTGTTTCCATGCTGAACGCCTCTATGACTAGTCTTCATCTACAAATTGTTTACAGTTTACTACAACAGTAAATATGGTAAGCTGCAAGTTTTCATGTTCTCGGTGGATTAAAGAATCGATTGGAAGCAAACATCAACTTGGAAGAGATACAAAATAACAATCCTAGAAAGCTGCATTTGTGAAATTGAAATTGACAAGCAGGAAAAGCTGTTCTGATCTGCCAAGCTGTTGTACATCTCTTGGTGCAGGAGTATTGACACTGGACACATCCTACTTCCCCTCTGCAGACTTGGCATTTCCTGGGAAGTTAGAAAAAGAGAAAATATCGGTGCCAATTAAAGAGATAAATAATAATGCGTGATGAAATTTCTTTTTTGACTCTCTAAGGCGGTTAGGACCAGTCTGGGAGATCTCCCAGACCAAGTGTTACCAAGAGAAAACACTTCCTTTCGATACAAGGTAATCTCTGCCTCATGCATGAACTGGTCCTGATTCTGTCTGAAACCATGTAGAGAGAGTCAGCAGCCAGTGCATCAGCTGTGTATGTATACCAGTGTTCACTGCCCTCAGACGAAAGAACTTTTCATCCAGTTTATTTGAATCTTCCAAGTGGAGGAATCAAACTTGTATCTGTGAGCCGTCCCCGTGTCTTAAACTAAATTAATTCATTATTGAGGATCCTGTCCAACTTGTGAATTATTTTACAAATCTTGATGGGAGATGTGGTGTTGGACTGGGGTGTACAAAGTTAAAAATCACGTGACACCAGGTTATAGTCCAACAGGTTTATTTGGAAGCACTAGCTTTCAGAGCGCTGCTCCTCCATCAGGTGGTTGTGGAGTTTAAGATCATAAGACACAAAATTTATAGCAAAAGATCCAAGATTTACAAATATTGATCAGGTTGCTTTCAGTCTACACCAACTTAAAGTAGGCAGATTGAAATTCTTAAGCCCATCTAAGGAGCTGAGATTTCTTAAGCTTGGTATGATTCTTTTACCACTCCCCTGGTCCTTTTCCAAGGTCTATTTATTTATTTTCATTTCTCATTCATTTTACTGAGTATCTGCAGCTCATAACTGGCACCTGCCCACCACAAGTGTGCATCCATAGCTGCAATCAATTTTCCAGTCAAAAGGCTATTTACGTAATTTTGACCTTTCTGGGGGCAAGTGCCAGGAGGGATTGGTAATGTCGGATTCTAGCTGCCAGCTTCTTTGTCTTCAATGGAAGGTTATTTATTTGAAATTTGTGCACAGACATGGACATTTGATTCAATGTTTGGTTTTTAAATATCCCTGGTGATGCCATTGCAATGCCAGGGATAAACAGGTGTCCAGTTGCAAATGCTAATAATGGTATATTTGTTGGTTGATGTATTTTCGTCATTTAAATATGACCACAATAAGGCCAGAGGCACAGTTTACCACCTGTCACTGATTTGTATTTGAGGGCTATAGAACTGGCTAGAGACTCAGCAAACTTCAGCTCCAACCTATTTTTCACTTCTTACCACTTCGGTCTCAAATTTAGCTGAGTGAGGGTAGAAAACATGATTCTAATAACAGTTATGTGTTATGTATTGTAAATGTAATTAAATGCCAATCCTAACTGAGAGATATCACAATTGCCTGAGCAAAGCAGAGTCTGTGATTACTTTAATAATAGAATTAGTAACTTTTTGAAGGAGGAGACTAGGCTGTGGGAAATGAGTGGATGTTGGATTAGACTCTGTGATGGGTGGAGAAAATATACAAGTGAAATGGCAACATTTTGGTTTTGTGATACTGGCTCTGGGTTTCTGCGTGCAACCCTCTCATGTTATTTCCTCTTTATCCTACTGACCACTAGGATACAGGATGGCTATTGGCTCTCTGCCAATCTTCAACTAACTATTAGAAAGTAGATTATTGCATTCAGCAGTGTTGCCCTTTTGTCAAAGAAAATCTCTTCCTCAAAAATTTGGCTAAATTCAGAAGCTTCGGTCTCAAAGCAAATAATGTACTAGATCACAGTGCTTTGACTTTCACTATTTTATCTTTGCTGGGATTGCAAATTTGCAAATAAGAAGGTCCAAAAGACATGATGCTAAGAATTCAACAAAGAAAGGACATGGAAATAATAACACTAAATTTAAGCAAGAAATTTAGACCAGGGCCTGTTTTAGCATTTTAAAGGTATGTGGGGGAACATCATACGCAAATTAAGCAAGACAAGGATGCAAGCATAAGAGGTAAAGTAAGTAAGTTTGCAGATGACACCAAAATTGGAGGTGTAGTGGACAGCGAAGAGGATTACCTCAGATTACAACAGGATCTTGACCAGATGGCTGAGAAGTGGCAGATGGAGTTTAATTCAGATAAATGCGAGGTGCTGCATTTTGGGAAAGCAAATCTTAGCAGGACTTATACACTTAATGGTAATGTCCTAGGGAATGTTGCTGAACAAAGAGACCTTGGAATGCAGGTTCATAGCTCCTTGAAAGTGGAGTCGCAGGTAGATAGGATAGTGAAGAAGGCATTTGGTATGCTTTCCTTTATTGGTCCGAGTATTGAAAACAGGAGTTGGGAGGTCATGTTGCGGCTGTACAGGACATTGATTAGGCCACTGTTGGAATATTGCATGCAATTCTGGTCTCCTTCCTATCAGAAAGATGTTGTGAAACTTGAAAGGGTTCAGAAAAGATTTACAAGGATGTTGCCAGGGTTGGAGGATTTGCGCTACAGGGAGAGGCTGAACAGGCTGGGGCTGTTTTCCATGGAGTGTCGGAGGCTGAGGGGTGACCTTCTAGAGGTTTACAAAATTATGAGGGGTATGGATAGGATAAATAGGCAAAGTCTTTTCCCTGGGGTGGGGGAGTCCAGAACTAGATGGCATAGGTTTAGGGTGAGAGGGGAAATATATAAAAGAGACCTAAGGGGCAACTTTTTCATACAGAGAGTGGTACGTGAATGGAATGAGCTGCCAGAGGAAGTGGTAGAGGCTGGTACAATTGCAACATTTAAGAGGCATTTGGATGGGTATATGAATAGGAAGGGGTTTGGAGGGATATGGGCCGGGTGCTGGCAGGTGGAACTAGATTGGGTTGGGATGTCTGGTTGGCATGGACAGGTTGGACAGAAGGGTCTGTTTCCATGCTGTACATCCCTGTGCCTCTATGCCTTTTTAAAAATCAAGGTTAGCTTCATGAGATCATCTTTCCATTCTTGAGTTCCAGATCTGATTTTGTTTCCTACAATTACCTACTGTCATCACAGCCAGAAATAACAAAGATAATGTTAAAAACAAGGCAATATTTTCATGTATTTGAGAGTTCATGTGGTTGGTGCCTATCATTAAATTACTGAAAGGATTTATGAGCTAGCAGTACACAATACTGTGTAGTGTTTTCAGTTTGTTCTGGATTTAAGGATTATTGTTTGTTGAGAGGAAAACCACAAAATTGATGCCTTCATGCACCACATCTACAATAAAGTAGTTTTGTCCTTACATAATGCAGGTATGATGGACAGCTTCTCTGTCAGGATTTAGATTCTCTCCTGTCAAAAATTCACAGAGCCTTTGGAGCACTGTGAAATCAGTTTGTGTTGTCAAAACTCATTACAAAATGAATTTCTTCTGGTACTTCATGCTTAACTTCCAATTAGAATTTGTCCAAATTTTCATCCCTCCTGAAAATGGGCGTATGTGTTATTCCATTTATTTACGTGGGTATTTTCTCAGAGTGAGAGTTTGCAGATTTGCTTTTTGTTGATGCTGAGAGGATGTCTTCAGGACCATAAGCCTTGGAGTTCTCATTCTTGAGATTTGAGCACATTATCAGAGCTATTTTGTGAATAGTGACTACATTACAAAAATACTTCATTGATTTGGGGTACACTGAGATTGTGGAAGCTGCATTGTGCAATGCTCAGTTGAAGACTGTACATTTTAGAAAGACGTTTCTCTGTTGTTAGTAAAATTGCTGAATGCTGCATCAGTGATTTTTAAACGTGTTCATTTTGTCAAATTGCTTGTAGGTTGTTCACTTATTAGATACTTAGCTCTCAATTATTTTCTTTTTGTTTCTGATTATATTAAGAATTTTGGTAGAATCTGAATTAGCCAAGTTTTAAAACTTATTAAAGATCACCTAGAACTGAGGGAAAACATTTGTTTAATTTAGATAAATGTTGGAATTAAAACTATACTTCATTACATCTTCACATTTAATCCCGGAACTGTATCATCTTATGTGGCCTGAATCAGAATCAAGCATTTTCTGCTTTTGTTCCTTTGTATGTAACTGAAAGCTGCCATTTCATTTATGAACGTAATTTTTAGATGAATGTGTGTGGACAGAATGTGAGGTAACGCAGTTTCAGGAGAAATCTTGCTGCATTTTCACCAGAATGAGGGGCAGTGTTTGTTGGAGCTTGAACAATAAGTCAGTTTCGAGCTCGCCAAAAACTATCTGGTGTATTTTTTTAAAGAGAAAGGGAGGAAGTAATTGCTTCCTCCTTCTTTCTCCCCCAGCATCTTTGAACGTGCCTGCTGTACGCCTGGTGTGAGTGGCAGGAACCTCATTGCTGTTATTTGACAGAAGCTGTTAGCTCAGCCCAGTAGCTGCATGACGCATTCCCCAGCTCTGAGCTCGACACATTCATGGCTGTCTCTGTGAAACACTAGGCAGTTCACTGGGAGCTGCTGACTGGTGAAGCAGCCTCACACAGATGTGGTGTTAACTGTTGGAGGAATGAAGTAGAGAGGAAGAGGGAGATTGTGGGCAGCAGCAGTAACCTGGAGGTCGGTGCAGTGATCTGAGCGTGGAATGAGGAGCAGGAACTCTTGTTACTGTGCAGGTCAGTTAGAGCACCGTTCACATCCCCATGGGTGTGGGGAGCAGCTTAAACACATCCTGGGGCACACTCCCATACAATACCATCCACAGGCTGGCGGGTATCCCCTCAGGATTGTACATTATACACACACACACACACACACACACACACTCACTCTCACACACCCCTCACACACACTTCCCCCCCCCACACACACACACTCACACACACCCCCAAACATCACCCCCACACTCTCTCTCACCCCCCACCCCCACACACACACCCCACACACACCCACCCCCCCACCCCCCCACACACACCCCCACACACTCTCTCACCCCCCACACACACACCCACCCCCACCACCCCCCACACACAGACTCTCTCACCCCCCCACCCACACACACACACCCACCCCCCCCACACACACAGACTCTCTCACACCCCCCACCCACACACATCCCTCCCCACACAGACTCTCTCACACCCCCCCCACACACACTTACCCCACCCCCCCACACACACATACCCACCCCCCCCACACACACCCCCACACACACACACCCACCCCCCACACACACACATACCCACCCCCCCACACACAGACTCTCTCACCCCCCACCCACTGATCCGATGGAGCCTGCCCATTGCTGACTGTGTGCAGTTCCGCGGCCGAGGAGCGTGTCCTTGAAGATTTCTGGCCAGTCCCTGCTCTGGGTGATTCCTGCCCAGCCAGTGTCCGGGAGAGTGAGCCCCTGTTCCCAGGGGGGAACCAGCCCCGAGCTCCGGGAGCGAGTGGGGGGGGGGGGCTCTCCTTCTCACTGTTTGAAAACACAGATGATGGTTTTCGGAGTGGGTCGGGAGCGGGAGTGTGGGGGATACTGAGAGAACCAGGGTATTGTGTGGACACACAAGTGAACGTCTTAAACTCTGCATTGAATTGCGGAGGTTCGGGTAGATTCCCGGGATGAGAAACATCAAGGCTGCCTTGTTATTGTCCTGTAACTGTGCCGGAATTAATAGTGTTTGATTTTTGCTGTTGAGCATTCTCTCTCCAGCTATGGTATCCCTCTGGGTGCGGGCTGGTGTGCTTTGTGATCCGTTGGATTTACCGCAGAAAAATGAAACGGGTTTTATTCCTTCTGGCCATCATTGTGTTCCTCCCCTCTAACACTGAAAGTGCCCCCTTTTTAAACATTAATCCAATTGGTCTGGCTGGTCAGTGAGAGACTGACTGTCAGTGCAGCAGTGATACAGTAACATGCTTATCCAAATATTGGACATCCTTTTTTCCACGTTCTAGGCCCGCCTACTAGTTAAATGATTACAGAAATGATGCCAAAAAACATGGTTGTATATATTGGAAAGCCAGCGATTCCATTCTGTGTTCTCTGAAACTATCTTGTGTAGACTTGGTTTCCAAAATTCCTGACTGATAAAGGGAAACATTGGCTGGAGCTGCATTTGTTTTTGGGCTAATCCAGCAAGAGTGACCCTTGTTTTTTTTTGAAAGGAAGCTCTGTCTTGTGTAGACCAGGTTCCTGGGTAATGACAGCATGTACGGTACAATACTTCCTGCTGGTTTTAGTGGTTTGCTAATTAAAAGTGGCTGAATTAAAAGGCCAATGTACTGACCATTGATTTCAGCCTTTATTTCACATTACTTTTATGTTGCTACTCCATCTGTGATGTATAGCAGCATTTTTAAAATGTTTTTAATAAAAAACGTTTCTTGCATCAGGTATTTCAGATGCAGCTCCTACCATTTTTGGGTGGTACAATCCATCTTATAAATTGAAACAATGAATGTAAAATTCGTTCCTTTAATGTGTAAAATGCTTCCATGGTACATTTGTGCTTTATGTAAGCCTTGCCTAAGCTACATAGTTAGAATTTGCTGCTTTCCATCCCTTATTTGATTTTATTTTATTGTAACCACATGTACCTAACTATAGTGAAAAGTTTTGTTTTGCATGCAGTACTGGTTGATGGTAACATAGGGCATACAAGATTATAGGATAATTGAACAGAGCAAGGCATATAGGGTTACAGCTGCACTGGAGGTGCATAAAAACAAGGTGAACATTGGAGTTGAAATTTGAGAGGTCCATTCAGTGGGGAAGAGGCTGTTCTTGAACCTGTTGGCTTGTTTGTTTAAGCTTTTGTATCTTCTGTCTGATAGAAGATGTTGGAACGGATTGTAACTGGACTGGGAGGGGTCTCTAACGATGGCTACTTTTATGCAGCAGCAAGGAGTATAGATGGAGTCCATGGATGGAAGCTCGGCGTGGCGTGTGTGATGGACTGAGCTGCATTCACAACTCTCTATAGTTTCTTACACATCCTGAACAGAGCAATTGTTGAACCAGACCGTTATGCACCCAGACAAAATGTTTTCCATGGTGCATCTATAAAAGTCGGTGAGGATCCTTTTATGGACATGCTGAATTTCCCCAGCCTCCTGAGGAAGAGGCATTGTTGTGCCGCCTTGAGTGTTTCATCTACGTGGGTGGTTAAGGACAGGTTGTCGGTTATCACTCCCAGGAACCTAACACTCTCGACCCTCTTACCTCAGCTCTGTTGATGTAGACAGCGGTGTCTCTCTCTTTCTTTCTGTGGTCTATCCAATATATCTTTCATCTCTACCTCAGTGTTTGGCTGAGCATTTGGTATTTTCAGTTTGGATCTTTCATAATGGGAGAGTTGAGTCCAAGAATTCAGATCACTAATTCTTTGTGAAGTATACCAATGTCAATTGAAACTGGAAACTCATTTGCAAAACATAACTTGCCAACACAGAGTAGACAGTCAGAGACTTTTTCCCCGGGTACAACAGAGTGTTACAAGGGGACATAAATTTAAGGTGAAGGGTGGAAGGTATGGGGGGATGTCAGGGGTAGGTTCTTTACCCAGAGAGTGGTGGGGGCATGGAATGCGCTGCCTGTGGGAGTGACAAAGTCAGAATCATTGGTGACCTTTAAGCGGCAATTGGATAGGTACATGGATAGGTGCTTAATCTAGGACAAATGTTTGGCACAACATCGTGGGCCGTAGGGCCTGTATTGTTCTATGTTCTATAACTGTGAAGGCACTGTCACACAAATTTACAGTATCCAGAAGGCAAGGTGCTAGGCTTTTTGTTTTTAGGTTGACACGTGACTGGCTAATTTTCTTGCCATGAAGCAGAGTTTGTATGTGATGTGTACTCTTCATTTGACACTGAGAGTATTTGTTGGTGAGTAATGATCTGCTTGTTTTCATGTGACTGAGAGCAGGTGACTCCCAGTCACTGTGTAAATAGACAGAGCTGGCCTCCATTCGGATAATATGAGCCAAAGCTGTGAGGCACCTGTAAAAATGCAGAAGGCACACACCTGAACAACACACATCTTAAATTTTAAACCAAGGTTCTCACCAATATTGACATCATTAGCTTGATGTCATCCTCCAGTACTTAGAGGGCTGGAATGGCAATAAAACCAAGCTGTGTACATTTAAATGAAGTTGGTTGACAGGCTGTTACTCATGGGATTTCACAATGACCAATGGAAGGCCCTCTGCTGTTGAGTATATGTGAATAGACCTGGATGAAGGAACTGAGTGAAATATATCTAAAGATAGTGGACTAAATAAAGCTAGGTGGAAAAGTGAATTGTGTGACCACAAGTAAATAGCAAAGGAATATTGATAATTTAGATGAGAGCACAGGCAGATAGAGTATGAGGTGTGGATTTGCACCTATTACTTTGATAATTATTTGTTAGTTATTTTGATAAATAGAAAAACAGAATATTTTTAAAATGGTGAGAAACCATAAAATGTGGATGTTGTCACAACCACACACTGGACATGTGTTGAATGGAATTTAACTTAACATAAAAACCATGTAGAAATTTTGTCTCTTTGAGTGTTTCGCGTTAAAAATAATCAGCAGCATGACATAATGCTTTACCCAAGAAATAAAGTCAGTTTATCACACAACTGTTGCTGGAAGTTATTTAAGCAAAAAACAATTTAAATTATTTATGAAAATGGAAGTACCAAAGATTTAAAACAAGATAAAAGTGACATGTAAAGACAGAAGCAAGATCCATTTCTGCTCTTGTCATGAAACTTTAAAATAGTACTCATCTGAGCATTTGAATAGTCATTACATTCAGGCCTATGGGCTTATTAAAGGTAAGTGGGACTAACATAGGTAGTAGATTTTTTTTTTGACAATATGGACTTGATGGGCCAAAGGGCCTCTGCTGTATTGTAGGATTCTATGACTTGCTTGAGGATTCTCTTTCCAAGGTGAAGTCAGATTTCACAGTTGTGCTGATTTTTCTAGTCGATTAGTTGGAAGTTGTTTGGATTGAGTAGAACATGTCCTGTGAGTGGATGAAAGGTCTACTGGTTGTAACTGTTGCTAATTAGCTTTGTTTCTCAGAATACCTACAATGTGGAAGCAGGCCATTCAACTCATTGAGTTCACATTGACCCTCTGAACAGCATACTACCCAGAAACGCCCTGCCTTATCCCTGCAATCCTGCATTTCCTGTGGCCAATCCACCTAACCTGCACATCTTTGGACTGTGAGATGAAACTGGAGAAAACCCATGTGCACATGGGGAGAATGTGCAAACCCCACACAGATGGTTGCCTGAAGGTAGAATTGAACCCAGGTCCCTGGTGCTGTGAGGCAGCAGTGCTAACCACTGAGCCACGGTGCAACCCATTACTACAGGCACTTCCTGTATGTGTCTGGATAATTCTTCTTAAAATAGTGGTTTGCAGACTTTGAGACATTTCAAAAACTTAAGTTGCTAGTCCAAACTCTCTCTTTGTGATTGGGTGAGGTCAGGTCTGGAACACAGACCCACTGCTGTTGTTTCAGCAAAATAATTACATTTTCCATTGTGTTAGCTGATTTCCATTCATATTCGCATCCTGCTAGTGTTTGGTGAGATAGGAAGAGTTGCTCACATCTTCAGAGAAGCCATTATCTATGAGGTTTCTGTTCACCCTTGACAATGTTCATTAACTTTCCAAAGGCCCTTGTGTTTCTTGTTGAGAGAGTTGAGTCTGATTCCCGCTCCAGTTGAATCCACAATGGTAATCTAGAAGCCGTTTTGTTCGACAGCTTGTATCCATTTTAAAGGCAGATCCACTTCCCCCACAAAGTATATAATGCTGTCACTACTCACTTATGACAATGTTTAGAGGGAATTGAATATCTTTGCGTGGTAACTTTGTGCAAGAAACAATCACAGCAAGGAGTGAGGGGAGTAAATGGGGAAGGCGAATTGGAATTTAAGAGTCTTGCTGCAATTGTGTGCCAAGATCATTGCTGTCCATGTCCTTTGGCCTCAGTACTAAAGACAGATCTATTTCCTGTTGAGAATATATAACAAAGGTTCACTTGATTAATTCCTGGAGTGAGAGGCTGGCCAATCCAAAAAATATTGGATTGCAAGGAATTATACTGTCTGGAAGTTGGATGAATGAGAGGTGGTCTTTTTGGAACATATAATATTTTGCAAGGGCTCAAAAGGGTCAATGATAAGGCTTTGCCTCATGACTGAAGGATCTTCACTGGGAGCTATAAAGTTTTGTCTAAGAAATCAATCATTTAGGACTCAGATGAATAAATATGCCTTCACGCAGAGCATGATAAATCTTGGAAGTTGTCTACACCCAATGGGTTCTGGATGTTCAGTCGTCATTAAGCATTTGAAGGCTGACTTTGGTAGTTAGTTTATGCAGTAAAGAAATAAAGGAATATGGAGAGTGGGCAGACAGATTAAGCTGATTTTTAGGATAAATTACAACGTAATTTAATGGCGAGCAGGTTCAAGAACTAATATGACCTACTCCTGCACTTTGTTATATTCTTACATTTTATAAGCTGCAGCACTATTTCATTTGGCCAAGATGGGGACCATTGCTAGGTTACATCTGCATTGTAGTGCATCAGTAATGGGAGTGGGAAGGATGCATTTAAGTGAAATGTAAAGGATTTGCTACCAGAAGCTTTGTGTTTCATGTTGAAGGCTGAGATTAGATAATTTTATCTGAGTCTGGGAAACTGGATCCAAGATGTCATTGGTGTGCACAGCTTAGCTACTAATTGTCTGAATCAGCTCTAATTTATAATTATATGGATAGTAATTTACATAAATGCTTCGTGATGGAGTTTGTAGCACAAATGTTAGTCGTTATACTCATCAACTCATCTAAATGTATTTTAAACCAGCCTTTTATTTGAAGTGGATTATTTATTTATGATGGAACCCCCTCATTGATACCGTATAATGGCTCATGTTGAAGGATTTTATGGGAACTTTATTGCAACAAGTCAGTAAGGTCGATGACCAAAAGTAAAATACTCAAAATTGCTGAACTGAAACTAATCTTTGATTTAGTAAAAATGCTGCTTGCTCCATAGTTGTATGTTTCAGAGGTGATGGAGACCAACTATTGGACCAGGACTAGGCTATTTGGATCTTCAAACTTATTCAGCCATTCTGCAACCTAACTCTGTGTCTTGGATCCTAATCCTTTTTATGGTTTTTATTGATCAAAGTCTGATTTTAAACTGAATTGACTGAGTATCAATATATTTGAAAGAGTTCCATACAGCTACCAGCCATTGTGTGTAGATGTGTTCCTCAATTGCACAATTGCCCACCTGACTCTGGTTTCCTAGCATAGCTCCCAAATCTAGAGCAGAAATAATGTTTAATTACTTGAACAGTTTTGTCATAAAAGTTTTGATCAAGGCAACCTCTGATCTTTTAAATTTTAAAAAATACAATCCCTGTAATGTAATCTTCCGATTCCAGTGATCCTTTGAGTTAATCACTGCAACGGTTCCTTCAAAGGCAGATTATATTCTTCATCGGTCTCTCTCTCTCTCTCTCTCTCTCTCTCTCTCTCTCTCTCTCTGGAAAGTGGTTAAGACCAAAACGTACTTTCAAGATTGAGATAGATACATATTTTGTGACGAACAGGGTCAAGGGACAAGGTGGGGGGAGTAGGATTAGGGAGTTGAGTTTGATAGTGCGTACAGCACAGGAATGGACCATTCGGCTCACAATGTTGTGCTGAACATTAAGCCAAATTAAAGCAATCCCTTCTGCCTGCTCTTACTTCATATCTCTCCATTCCTTGCATATCCATGTGCTTATCTAAAAATCCCTTAAATGCCCCTGTCGATCTGCCTCCACCACCAAGCTCTGGCAGCATGTTCCAGACTCCTAGCCCGTGTTAAAAAACATGCCCCTCACATCTCCTTTGAACTTTCCTCCTCTCGCCTTGAATACAAGCCCCCTGGTATTAGACATTTCAATTCTGGGAAAACTATTCTGATCATCAACCGTATGTATGTGTCTCATAATTAGATAAACTTCTATCAAGTCTCCCCTCAACCTCAGCCACTCCAAAGAAAACAAACTGTTTTTCTCGCCTCCTTTATAACTCATACCCTCTAACCCAGGCAGTATCCTGGTATGCCTCTTCTGCAACCTCTCCAGAACCTCCACGTCCTTCCTGTAATGTGGGACCAGAATTGAACACAATACTCTGTGTGGCCTAACCAAAGTCTTATAAAGCTGCAACGTGACACCCTGACTTGATTCCTGACCAATAAAGCAAACACGTCATACGCTGCCTTCACCTATCTACTTGGTTGATCACTTTCAGGGAGCTATGGACTTTGAACCCCAAGATTCCTCTGTACATCAATGCTGTTCAGGATTCTGCCATTAACTGTATACTGTTCCTTAACATTTGATCTCCCAAAGTACAGCACCTTACATTTACCCAGGTTAAAGGTTAATGGGCAGATGAGATTCTACCTGCCCATTATTCCTGCTTTGTATGCTGCTGCATTGTTGGTTTTCTAAGTAGGCCAATAATTTGCCTTTAGTTAACAGTCTCCATGGCAAACATTTTCAGATGTTTTCTGGGACTGTACGTGAGTTACATTCATTGGACAGGAAGCTGTTGCCAAGTGAGACTGTGCAAATTACATTCCTGAATTAAAAAATTCTTATGCCACTGCACACATTTAGAAGGTAGAGGCATGGTTATAGGAGATTTTTTTTTAAAGAAGGTATAATCCAGGCCAAGCTTTTGAGCAAAAGCTGATTGGGGAGGAGGCCTTTGATTAAGCCACAGCCATGAAAATGGCAGAAGGAGAGAGTTGCATATTGCAAGAGTTACTTTCCTAAGCTAGAAGGGAAATTCCCATTGGCTTTCAAGAAGATCCAGGCTTGGCAACCAAGTTCATGGACAGCGTATCGTTAATACGGCAGGTACTAACCATTCCCTATTTTCAGCCATGTCTAGGAGAAGAGGAAACAAGAGTGTTCAAGGTCTAGGTAGATCGGGGTAGATCTGTGGCTAGTTTGGAAGCTGTCGAATACACGTGATAGTTGTTGAAACCAAGGGAGAACAGGAATGTCAAGAATTGTACTCAGTCAGAGAAGAAAGAAAAACAGCAAAAGTTTAGAGTAATGGAGCTGCAGATTCCACAATGGAATTGAAAGTCAGGGACTCAACTGACCTTTATTGTTGATATCGCCTGTGCTTGGACACCCAGCGATAACAGATCAACAACTCACAGATTAATTTTCCTTGAAGCAAATTGGTGTGAAACTGTTAGTCAAGTAACAGCATGTTAGCAGTAAAAACAGAGTCCTAGTGAAACTCAGCAGGTCTGGCAGTATCTGTGGTGAAAGAAACAGTTATATTGGACTTAAAGCATTAACCCAGTTTCTTTCTCCTTGGATGCTGCCAGACCCACAGAGTTTTTCCAGCACTTTGTTTTTTGTTTCAGTTGTCCAGCATCCTCAGACTTTGGCTTTATTCTAACAGTATTTCAGTGGTAGATTAACTTAAAGTTCAGGTCAAAAATGATGCATTCTGTCATTTGTCATTGGGAGTGACAGGAGGGAGTAAAGTAGGAAGGAATTGGCTATTTACATCATTGATCAATAAGAGTACATCTCTGATATTGAAGAGATGGATTTTGCTGTGGTGTTACTGAGTTAGTAATCCAAAAATCCAGGCAAAGGCACTGAGGTCTTGGATTCAAATCCACTGGTGCCAGTGGAACTCAGTGACTACATCTGGCATGAAAATCTATTCTAATAGTGACTGCAAAACCACTGCCAATTGTCGTAAAACCAGTCTAGTTCACGAATGTTGTTTGGGATGAAAATCTGCCATCTTTCCCTGACTTGGCCTACATGTATCTTACCACTACAAAGCCTAAGAAAGGAATGAAACTTGATTGAGGACCTGGCACAGATGTGGGCAGCAAAAATGAAATCAGCAAACTTTGACTCTGCAAGGTCCTACTCAATCAGGGTTTGTGCCAAAATTGGGAGCATTATCCCATGGATCAGCCAAGGAACAGCCTGACATTGTGTGTAAGCTACTATTCTATGTGTATAATGTCCCAGACACAACTGTCACCATCCCTGGGTATGTCCTGTGCCATCAATGGACTCATAGGTCAGATGTTAGTAGCATGTCCTCAACAATGACTTGGAACTCCATGGCACCAAGTCAAGCATGGCAAGAGAAATCTCTTACAGGTTAGCACGTCCCGAACCTCTTTCTCCAGACCCCCCCCCCCACCTCCACCTCTCAAGAACAACAAGCACAGAGAGACATCCAGGCACTGACAGTGTGTGTGTGTGTGTGTGTGTGTGTGTGTGTGTGTGTGTGTGTGTGTGTGTGTGTGTGTGTATACACACATTGGTTAGGTATTCAATGGCCAGGAGTGGCTCAGTTGTACCACTGCTGACCAAGACTTAAAGGAGACGGCTGCTAAACTGAGGCTACAGTGAGGCAACCAACTGAAGGAAAACCCCAGAACATAGAACATTCCAGCTCAGTACAGGCCTTTCGGCCTTCGATGTTGCGCCGACCTATGGAACCAATCTGAAGCCCATCTAACCTACACTCTTCCATTCTTGTCCATATGCCTAGCCAATGACCATTTAAATGCTCTTAAAGTTGGCGAGTCTACTACTGTTGCAGGCTATTGCAACCCTATTTGATGTTGTCCTGGGACACACGCATCTGTCTGTGATGGTATAAGTAAGAGTTTTTAATTCACTTGTGGGATGTGGGCATTGCTGGCTGAGCCGATGTTTATTACTCATCCCTAGTTGCCTCTTGAGAAGGTGGTGGTGGGGGTGAGCTGTCTTCTTGAACCACTGTAGCTGGACCCATAAGGTGGTTGTTGTCATTTCTAGTGCCTAGGTTGTTGGTAGGTAGATCATCCAGTTTCTTTTTTAGTAGGGAACCAGGTAGGTTTTCCGAACAATCAGCAATGATTTTGTGGTCAGTCATCAGTTCGTTTGTATTAGATTAGATTACTTACAGCGTGGAAACAGGCCCTTCGGCCCAACAAGTCCACACCGACCCGCCAAAGCGCAACCCACCCATACCCCTACATTTACCCTTTACCTAACACTACGGGCAATTTAGCATGGCCAATTCACCTGACCCGCACATCTTTGGACTGTGGGAGGAAACCGGAGCACCAGGAGCAAACCCACGCAGACACGGGGAGAATGTGCAAACTCCACACAGTCAGTCGCCTGAGTCGGGAATTGAACCCGGGTCTCAGGCGCTGTGAGGCAGCAGTGCTAACCACTGTGCCACCGTGCCGCCCACATAGGTCGGGAGTGTCAGCAAGCGTGTCACAAGCAATAGATATAGATACTGACGTGCACACTCCTGGGGGAGGGAAACAAGTCCATCCCTGACAGAGCTATTATATTTGTTCCAGTATATCAACCACTGAAATATGGGATTGCTTGGGATTTGTCTGTAATTGGTCAGAAAGCTTTCGAAGAGAGGACAGTACGAGTCAGTGATACTGTTTTGGTTCATTATGATCTCATGCAATCAGCTTTTAACATGCAATGCCTCACCAATGGGATTAGATGTGTTATCTTTCAAAACAGAAGATAGTATGTGAAGGGAGAAAGTGAGGACTGCAGGTACTGGAGATCAGAGTCCAGAATGGGATGCTGGAAATGCACAGCAGGTCAGGCAGCATCCGAGGAGCAGGAGAATTGACATTTTGGGCATAAGCCCTTCATCAGGAATAGTATGGTGAAGCTCAACACCTGCTTCATGTATGTTTTGATGGCAAAACAGAATTATTTGAGTTGACAGAGAGTCATGAATGATGTATGACATTAGTAAGTTCCACAAATACTTGTTTGGGAGGAAATTCACTTAGTTAATTGACTGCCGAGCCCTTATTATTGCATTTGGTTCAGATCAGAGAATGTTATCCCTTGGGGTAGTGAAGTCGATTTCAGAGATGGTCCATCAGCACATTATGCAAATACAGATGCTCCTTCAAGTTTTCCCGTGAAGACTGATTCATTCTTCCCCAGCCTGAAAATTACTTAGCATCCATGAATATATCTCATTACCTGCCAGGGAAGCTGGTGAAGAAACATCTGAAGTAGTGGTGCTCAGTTTAGTAAATCTTCGAGGAGAAAGTGAGGACTGCAGATGCTGGAGATCAGAGCTGAAAATGTGTTGCTGGAAAAGCGCAGCAGGTCAGGCAGCATCCAAGGAGCAGGAGAATCGACGTTTCGGGTATGAGCCCTTCTTCAGGAAGGGCTCATTCCTGAAGAAGGGCTCATGCCCGAAACGTCGATTCTCCTGCTCCTTGGATGCTGCCTGACCTGCTGCACTTTTCCAGCAACACATTTTCAGCTCAGTTTAGTAAATGTCATGAATGGTCTAAAGAGCGTGACAATAAGAAGTTGCAGAAGTATTTAATAAGTAGAAATGAGCTGAGTGTAAATTGAAGCAATTTCAAAAGTCGTTATTGCACCATGATTTAGAAAGCGAGGTTGTTGGATGAACTTCAGGAAAAGTGCACAAGGATTGTCTATTAAAATGCTGTAGTAAGAAGCTATTCATGGAATCTAGATAGAGATGTTGAAATAATTGTGAACTGTGTTCGGTCGGTAGTTTACATCAGAACAGTTTGAAATATTTCTCTAAGAATGGTATCAAGCTCCCTCTGACACTATCAGGTGAGGGCTTCAGATCTTAGTAAGCAGAGATTAAAGCTGACAGCAAATACTCTGGCCAGCTGGTATGTGCAGGATCTGGGTACATGACTGGGGACTCCATCTGGGCTCGTTGCTTTCCATGGGCTCATTCTCAAAAAGGCCGATCTGATGTCTCCAGTGGTTACTGAGGGAATAGGTGGATCTGAGTCTGTGAGACTGTTTTACTGGCCTTCTGGTTGAACAGTGTAAAATACGTTGAATGTATTGAAGAGGGATATATTTTTGACTGATATTCTGATTTGCTTTGTAACCCATTATGTTGTGTAGGCCTCGCCACAAATGGCGGGTGTCCGTGTGGTTAGTTTGTGTTTCCAGGTTAGTTTGGTATTGCCTCTTGGTGTTCTATTAGCCTTAGAAATCTGGGTTTCCTGTAAAGGTCAGGATCACCTGACTTGAACACCACATGCCTGGATTTCTGTAGGGAGTGGAGCTTCCAGTCCATCCATTGTTTCGGTTGGGGAGCACTTGGATGACCTACTTTGGCCTACAGTCCACCACACACTTATTGATGTCTGTGAGGGTAGTGGCCAAACTCATTTGGGTTGGCTGCTGAATTCAGGAATATGGACCATCCACCTACTGCAAGCAGGTCATGTAGGAACTCACCCGTAACCTCAGACCTGCACCAGATAACTTTCTGCACTGAATCCTCACACTTCAATTGATCACTTTATGGCACAATTTAAGATCACCTCCACCTGATTAGCATCCAGGGATGGGCAGTAAATGTGGGTCATGCCAAAAAATACCCACATCTCATGAAGAAACTTAAAAAAAAAGAGTTTGACTACTAAAAAAAAAGCTCTTTCCCAGGACCCCATTAGCTCAGCATTCCTTCCAAACTCTAAGTGTTCTCTTTCTTTATACAATGCACAGATTTTAAAAAGGTAAAGTATTTTTAAGGTCAATTTAATTACTGTTTCCACATTTCCAACTTCTCTCCAATTCTCTACATCCTTGTTTTCCTGGAATCAGGCTCTTCAGCATTTGTTGTTATTATGCAGTGAATTTAAAATGATGCTGTAATAAATTCTGATGTGATTTAATGCTTTGCCTACCTGCATTATCGTCACATGGATCAAACACTTTAGTAGCAAATGAAGAAAATATTTGAGTTACCGTGTCATACAGCATGGAAACCGTCCATGTCAACCATGTTCCCAACTACACTAGTCCCACTTGTCTGCATTTGGCTCATACTCCTCCAAATGTTCCTGTTCATCCACTTATCCAAATGTCTTTTAAATGTTGTAACTGTACCCACATCCACCACTTCTTCTGGCAGTTCATTATACTCTGTTTCCAAAAAAAAAGCCCCTCATTTTCATTTAAAGCCTTTCTCCTCTAGTTTTGAACTCCTCCATCCTCGGGAAAAGACCCTTGTTATTCAACTTATCTATGCCCCTCATGATTTTATAAACCTCTGCAAGGTCACACCTTAACCTCCTTCACTCCAGAGAAAAAATGTCCCAGCCTATGTTTATAACTCAAATGTTCCATTCCCTGCAACATCCTGGTAAATAATTTCTGAACCCTCTTCAATTTAATAATATCCTTCCTATAGTAGGGCAGCCAGAACTGTACACAGCACTCCAGGAGAGGTCTCACCAATGTCCCATACAATCTCGACATTAGATCCCAACTCCTGTACTCAAAGGTCTGAGTAATGAGGGCAAGCAGGCTCAATGCCTTTTTAACCACCCTGTCTATATGTGATGCAAACTTCAAAGAATTATGTACCTGAACCCCTAGGTTTCTCTATTGTACAGCACTACCCAGGGCCCTGCCATTAATTGTTTAAATCCTGACTTTGTTTGTTTTAACAAACGGCAACATCTCGCATTTATCCAAATCCAAATCCAAGTTGATCATCATCTCTTTGTAATCTTAGATAACCTTCTAGTTAATTTTCTTCTCCAAATTACTATCATATATTTGGTTGAATGGTTTATAGATGCTCAATACAAGGAACTATTTCATGATGACCCTGGATAGTGGGATGTCAGATTGTTGAAATATGGAAGACAGTATAGATGATTATAGATTGGTTGTGTGCGCATTCCCATAGGAATTCCTATGCAGTGAGTCAGCGCATTTGCTCCTCTTAATTACTTCCTGCCCTCCATCAGGGGTATGGAATATGAGCAACAATTTTTAGCTGAATATCTGGTAGGTTATTTTGTTTACAGTGTAGTCCACTACTGTAACTAAACACTGGATAAGGAAAATAGGTATTGAACTGAAAGCATTGTGTGCGTTATGAAAAAATGTACATGTATTTACATTTCATTTGACATTCAGTGTGATCAACCTTTTAGAGTCACGTTAGCGAGCATGCTAACATTTGTAATGAGTAGATTGATAAGAATGACCTCATCTTGGAATTGTTGCCTACAGGCGATAAGCTTCCTTCACATATAGAGAGTGGGGCATCAATCTGTGGAAGCCTGTTCACTTTTTATTATTTTTCTCAAGGCAATTTAGTTCCTGTAATGATTGAAATTTTTATCTGGAGCTTTACTCTTGGTGCCTCTTCTGCCTGTAAATCGATGTGTTGGTAATAGCGAAGTGTCATTCCAACCCTTCACTGTAATCATCTGGAATTTGGTTTCAAGCTGCAACTAAATATCTGAACTTAACACATTTGCTTTTAACCAAAAACCAAGAACCACCTTTTGCCCACTGAGAGCAGCATAGGCTTCCCTGATTCCAGAAAGATGCACTGGCGTTGCTGAATTCCAGTCTGTATGGGGATTGTCCCTACAAATGAAATTCAGGGCTACTTGTTCTTATGCTCAATGACATGTTGTGTCCAAATATTTATTTTGTTAACTGTTTCTGGGAAAGCTACTGTGGAGAACCCAAAACCTTTCTTCTCTACTTGCAGAGTATTGTGACAGTTTTCAGGTTTTTGCTAAATACTTAGTTGTAATGGTTGTGTTTTAATTCCAAACTATTGATCTGCAGATGAATCCAATAGCCTATCTTCCTCCAAGGAAATCTGTCCACTAGTGGACTGTTCACCAACAAACCAACAGATGACTATAATTGCAATATTTGATACCACAGGCCTGAATTATCCTGGGGACCCTAGTTGCCCCACTCACTTTAAAGTTGAGTAAAATCATCCTGAAATTTGTGCTGCAGAAAAAAAACTGCTTTGCATTTTTGTCTGTCAACAGTGACATGGCTTTGGTGGTTTCCAACCTCCAGTAATGACATTGTGCATGTGATAAAGTGATGACAGCTCGGTGATGTTATAGTAAGTTGATAAGGCAAATTTGCTCCCATTGGGCTCCTGGGAGCTTTGAGTGTTTTGGGGATAGTAGTCTGCACAGCCCCATTTAGAATTAGTTCTGCTGGTTCATGGAGACTTGAGTAGGTAATAATGTCAGTTACATAGGGTAATGCATACACCTATTATTTTAACTTTGTGATCTCATATTTCTTTCCTTTATAGTGTGAAAATTGAAAATATTTGGTCTTGAAAATATGCAGAAAGTTTGAGCTGGGGTTTGAAATAAGGAATTAATGTTTATGTAGCACCGTTTCCTACCTGGGCCTCTCGAAAATGCTCCATTGTCACTGATGTACTTTAGTGATTAATTAGCCCACAGCAAATTCTGTTGAATGTTCGTAAGAGGCCAGCTAATTAGTTTCAGTGATGTGATTGAAGGTGAGCAGGAAGGGCTTGAGAAAATTGAATTAAAATACAACATAAAGCAAGCAGTTCAGCCAACCCGTCAATGTTTTTTTTCTCTATGCAAGGAGTAATTGTAATCACACGTGACTACAATCAGCCTCTCATCATTCCTCTATCCTTCAACCAGCTGTAAATTTGGCTGCAGTGTTGATTTGGTGCTAACTCCCACAGCCCTTAAGACAGAAATGCAAGAAAATTGTTTTCTGTGCTAAATCTCATCTTATTTTAGAGCCATCAAAAATTAAAAAAAAAGCTTGGTTATATCCTTTATTTTCCCACAGGCAGGGACAAGGCAGGACTAATAAATTAAACTGCATTTATTTCAATGCAAGGGGCGTAACAGGGAAGGCAGATGAACTCAGGGCATGGTTAGGAACATTGGATTGGGATATCATAGCAATTACAGAAACATGGCTCAGGGCTGGGCAAGGCTGGCAGCTTAATGTTCTAGGATACAAATGCTATTAGAAGGATAGAAAGGGAGGCAAGGGAAGAGGGAGAGTGGCATTTTTGATAAGGGATAGCATTACAGCTGTGCTGAGGGAGGATATTCCCAGAAATACATCCAGGGAAGTTATTTGGGTGGAACTAAGAAATAAGAAAGGGATGATCACCTTATTGGGATTGTATTATAGACCCCCTAATAGTCAGAGGGAAATTGAGAAACTAACTTGTAAGGAGATCTCAGCTATCTGCAAGAATAATAGGGTAGTTATGGTAGGGGATTTTAACTTTCCAAACATGGACTGGGACTGCCATAGTGTTAAAGGATATATGGAGAGGAATTTGTTAAGTGTATATAAGAAAATTTTCTGATTCAGTATGTGCATGTACCTACTAGAGAAGGTGCAAAACTTGACCTACTCTTGGGAAATAAGGCAGGGCAGGTGACTGAGGTGTCAGTGGGGGAGTACTTTGAGGCCAGCGTCCATATTTCCATTAGATTTAAAATAATGATGGAAAGGATAGACTAGATATAAAAGTTGAAGTTCTAAATTGGAGAAAGGCCATTTTTGACGGTATTAGACAAGAACTTTTGAAAGCTGATTGGAGGCAAATGTTCGCAGGTAAAGGGACGGCTGGAAAATGGGAAGCCTTCAGAAATGAGAGAATGATAATCCAGAGAAAGTATATTCCTGTCAGGGTGAAAGGGAAGGCTGGTAGGTATACGGAATACTGGATGACTAAAGAAATTGAGGGTTTGGTTAAGAAAAAGAAGGAAGTATATGTAAGTTATAGACAGGATAGATCGAGTGAATTCTTAGTAGAGTATAAAGGTAGGAGGAGTATATTTAAGAGGGAAATCAGGAGGTCAAAAAGGGGACATGAGATAGCTTTGGCAAATAGAATTAAGGAGAATCCAAAGGGTTTTGACAAATACATTAAGGACAAAAGGGTAACGAGGGAGAGAATAGGACCCCTCAAAGATCAGCAAGGCCGCCTTTGTGTGGAGTCGTAGAAAATGGGGGAGATACTAAATGAATATTTTGCATCAGTATTTACTGTGGAAAAGGATATGGAAGATATAGACTGTCGGGAAATAGATGGTGATATCTTGCAAAATGTCCATATTACAGAGGAGAAAGTGCTGGATATCTTGAAATACATAAAGGTGGATAAATCCCCAGAACCTGATCAGGTGTACCCGCGAACTCTGTAGGAAGTTAGAGAAGTGATTGTATTATCGATTGTCACAGGTGAGGTGCCGGAAGACTGGAGGTTGACAAATGTGGTGCCACGGTTTAAGAAGGGTGGTAAGGACAAGCCAGGGAACTATAGACCAGTGAGCTTGACGTCGGTGGTGGGAAAGTTGTTGGAGGGAAACCTGAAGGACAGGAGGTACATGTATTTGGAAAGGCAATGACTGATTAGGGATAGTTAACATGGCTTTGTGCATGGGAAATCATGTCTCCCAAACTTGATTGAGTTTTTGGAGGAAGTAATAAAGAGTATTGATGAGGACAGAGTGGTAGATGTGATCTAGATGGACTTCAGTAAGGCATTCGACGAGGTTCCCCATGGGAGACTGGTTAGCAAGGTTAGATCTCATGGAATACAGGGAGAACTAGCCATTTGGATACAGAACTGGCTCAAAGGTAGAAGACAGAAGGTGGTGGTGGAGGGTTGTTTTTCAGATTGGAGGCCTGTGACCAGAGGAGTGCCACAAGGATCAATGCTGGGTCCTCTACTTTTTGTCATTTACATAAATGATTTGGATGCGAGCATAAGAGGTAAAGTTAGTAAATTTGCAGATGACCCCAAAATTGGAGGTGTCGTGGATAGCGAAGAGGGCTACCTCAGATTACAACAGGATCTTGGTCAGATGGGCCAAAGGGCTGAGAAGTGGCAGATGGAGTTTAATTTAGATAAATGCGAGGTGCTACATTTTGGGAAAGCAAATCTTAGCAGGACTTATACACTTAATGGTAAGGTCCTAGGGAGTGTTGCTGAACAAAGAGACCTTGGAGTGCAGGTTCATAGCTCCTTGAAAGTGGAGTCGCAGGTAGATAGGATAGTGAAGAAGGCGTTTGGTATGCTTTCCTTTATTGGTCAGAATATTGAGTACAGAAGTTGGGAGGTCATGTTGTGGCTGTACAGGACATTGGTTAGGCCACTGTTGGAATATTGTGTGCAATCCTGGTCTCCTTTCTATCGGAAAAATGTTGTGAAACTTGAAAGGGTTCAGAAAAGATTTACAAGGATGTTGCAAGGGTTGGAGGATTTGAGCTAAAGGGAGAAGCTGAACAGGCTGGGGCTGTTTTCCCTGGAGCGTCGGAGGCTGAGGGATGACCTTCTAGAGGTTTACAAAATGAGGGGCATTGATAGGATAAATAGACAAAGTCTTTTCCCAGGGGTTAGAGAGTCTAGTACTAGAGGGCATAGGTTTAGGGTGAGAGGAAAAAGATATAAAAGAGACCTAAGGGGCAACTTTTTCATGCAGAGGGTGGTACGTGTATGGAATGAGCTGCCAGAGGAAGTGGCGGAGGCTGGTACAATTGCAACATTTAAGAGGCATCTAGATGGGTATTTGAATAGGAAGGGTTTGGAGGGCTATAGGCCGGGTCCTGGCAGGTGGGACTAGACTGGGTATGATATCTGGTCGGCGTGGACAGGTTGGACCGAAGGGTCTGTTTCCATGCTGTACATCTCTACGACTCTGATTCTTTTCAACCCCTGTCCCAAATTCTCTCATCTTGTCTTCAAATTTGCTTTGAAAGGGTTAGAAATTGTAATTTAGTGTGGACATTTATGCTCTAACCTACTTGTTTCTTGTTCTCCTGACTTTTTTTTAGTAATAGGAGAAAGTGAGGCCTGCAGATCAGAGTCAAAGCATGTGGTGCTGGAAGAGCACAGCAGGTCAGGAAGCATCTGGAAGGTTCAGCATTTCTGATGAGAGGCCTTTGGCCTGCTCTTTGGATGCTGCCTGACCTGCCGTGTTTTTCCAGCACCACACACTCGACTCTGATCTCCAGCATCTGCAGTCCTCCCTTCCTTTTGGTGGGTTTTAAAGGCATGACTTCGTTACAAAGACTATTTCCATTAGAAATGAGGGCAAATAAATTGATATGCAAATTTAGATCAAGGAGTAAATTTTGACCGTGCACCCTGCTTCGAATCTCCATTGCCCTCCGGAACCTGCTTCATTTGAACATTATGTGTGAGGTTGGTGCTTTACTGATGTCAATTAATTTAGTCATATTGCAACATTTCCACCAAAAATATTTCAGCAAGGTGCAACAATAATAGAGAAAAATAACTTGCAAAAAAAAATTACACATTTTTCCTTTGTTGTACCTCAAGTGCATTGTACATTTTATAGTTTAATTTGGAAAATCAATTGATGAAAATTAGAACTTGAATAGTCTTGGCACATTTTTTGTAAAATGTGTCTCAGTAATTAAATGGATGCATACACATGTAACCTGATGAACACAATTTTAGTTTTTGTGTATTTATAGGGACTCCAATGAACACTGTGTGCAAATACATTTTAATAAATCCAATGAAACATCTTGGTGGTATTGCACATCAATGTATTAGTAGATGGTACGTCCTACCTACAAGATTCACTGCAGAAATTCATCAAGGCTTTTTGGAGAGCACTTTCCAAATCCACAAACACTACCATCTTGAAAGACAAAGGCAGCAGATACTTCAGAACACCAGCCCCTGCAAGTTCGCTTTTTCTTTAAAAAGAACAAAGAACAAATTTACAGCCAAATTTCATGGTGGGACAATGCATTATGGTATGAAAGGAAAAGCACAATTGAGATCCAAAGAAAGGAAGTGATTGGATCAGGAGAATGGGCTAGCATCCTGTGTCCAGAGCATCGGGGCTGTACGAAGAGTATGTATCATGGTATGTTTCAAATTTTCAAGTGACTGGAATATTCAGAGAAGTGATCAATTTAAGTGAAGGAGGAGAAAGAGATGATTGAGTGCCTGTAAATAATGCAATGTTTCTTTAATCCATCTCCTGAGCTTGAAAGAGGTCCTTCAAATGTCTCTTCAGATAATGGAGTAATGTGGAAGTCTGATAGATAGGAATATGAGTCTCTGCCACTAAGGCACATCTTTCAAGTCAGTTGGACTTCGCAAATTAACGTTCAATCCAATACTGATCAAAATGCATCATATTTCATGATTATTAGACCTGAATTTAGCATTAAGGTGTGCCATTAAATTGATTAAAACTTAAAATAAACAATTATTATGGTATATCATATGTATGATAAACCAAAGAAATTTCTCTACCCATGTGCAATTTAATAATAGAAATTATTCTTAAGGTTCTATGAGTGCAAATTGAAATCAGAAAGATTTGGTAAGCATTGCAGAGACATGGCTATAGGATGACATGGGTTAAGATCTGAGTATTGATGGGTAATTTGGAATGCAAGGTAGGGGTCAGTGTGGCTGTGAGTTAATGATAGCATGAGCACATTCGAGAAGGATGATCCAAGTTGAGGTACCAAGATGTGGGAACAGTTTTCATAGTAATTAACAAAGGCAATGGTAATAAAACACTTGAGATAATCCTGGGAGATGGTAATCTAGACAATCATAGACATGTAGACTGGAAAAGTCAGATGGATAATTGTTAGTCTCGATGAGTTCATTGATTTCTACATAGTTCCTAGGAACAGTACATTCTGTAACTGGCCAGAGAGCAGGGTATATTGGGCCTGTTATTGTTAAAAGAGATAGAGTTAATGATCTCATGGTTTTGCTAGAGGGAGGTCATGCTTAACACATCTGGTTGAATTTTTTGAGGAGTTGACCAGGTTTGTAGATGAGGGTAGAGCTGTTGGTGTTCTGGATTTCAACAAAGACTTTGACAAGGTAAAAACACAAGGGATCAAGGGTAGCTTGCAAATTGTATCTAAAATTGGCTTAACTGCAAGAGACAAATGGTGGTGGTAGAGGTTGTTTGTGTGACTGGAGCTTGGATATAAATGGATTGGTCAGATCGTCAAGACAGTAGCAGATGGATATCAGCTCTAAGGTGATGCGCTATGGATGAAGCAACAAGATAAGGGAGTACTCAATGAATGTCAGGACATTAGGAAGGCCGGAGGAACCAAGGGTTCTTGGGAGGCTTGTGCACAAATGGCAGAACGGGGTAATAGGGCCATTCAGAAGGTGGTGTGGTACTTCCCTTTACCAGCTGAGGTATAGATTATAAAAGCAGAGAGAGAATGCTGGAGTTGCACTGAGCCACAGCTGGAGTACTGTGTGCAGTTCTGGTCCCCACAAGAGGGAGGGGATACAGAGGAGATTCACCAGGATGTTGCCTGGATTGGAGCATATCAATGAGGAGGAGAGGCTGGATAAGCTTGGGTTGTTTACTTTGGAGCAGACAAGGTGAAGGGTGGGGGAGTTCCTGATGGAGGTGCATAAGATTAGGAAGGGCATGGACAGGGTAGTTTTGAAGCAGCTGTTCACCTTAGTTAGTGGATCATTAACAAAGGGATAGGCTCATAAGATGAAAAGCAGGAAGTTTAGAGGGATTTGAGGAAGCCTGTTTTGACTCGATGTTGGTAGGAATCTGAATGCGCTGCCTGGCAGGAAACCTCACAACCTTCAGAAAGTACTTGGAATGAGCACTTTAAATGTGAAAACATTCAAGGCTATGGGCCAAGTGTAGATTTAGTGTAATTTTGGTCGGACGAAAGGTTGCTCCTGTACTCTACGATTCTAGATTCTCATAGTGAATGCATCCTTGGACAACAATGACTACAATATGGTTGAACTTGACATTCAGTTTAAGGACAGGAAGAGTGGTTTGAAGATCCTATATTTTTGTAAAATTTTAAATAGGGGAAATTCTGAGTGTATGCAAATAGAGCAGATTGAACTCAATTGGCAATTGATGTTAATGATAGGCAATAGCAGGCACTCAAGGGGAATATTTCAGAATACACAGAATAGATTTCATTCCAGTGAGTAAGAAAACTTCTAAAGATTGAGCCCACATCTGTGATTGTCCAGAAATGTTAGGCAACATCAGACCAGTTATGCGAAGACCAGTTGCAGGTTAGAAGCTTGGACTAAGTATTTAAAAAAAAAGCAAAGAAGGAACAGCAAATTAATAAAAAGGGAACATTTAGGGTATAAGAGAAGGCTGGCTTGAAGTATTTTGAAAAGTAAGAGTTTCTATAAATATTTAAAGAAGAGTTAACAAAGTGAGCATTGAATCCGGAGAATTGATCATGGAAGTTAAGGAAACAGCAGGTTAATTTGAAAGTGTTTTGCATCGTATTTCATTGTAGAGGACACCAGAAGCATTGCAGAAACAACAATGAATCAAGAAATGGAAGACAGGGAGGAATATGGGGAGAATGTGCAACATGTCTGATAATTGACAGTCATTTGTTGGAACTGCAGAGTAGTAAGTGCCCAGGTCCTGATGGACTTCGTGCTATGGTCTGAAAAGGAAGTGGCTCGTGAAATAGTTTAAGCGTTCATTTTAATTTTCTGATATACTGATATTTTCTTGATACAGGGAGTATTCACTTCAATTTGTGAATGCAACTTTTTTTTTAAAAAAGGAGGGAAACAGAATGCTGGAAGCTACAGGTAATTTTAAATAAATTACATCAGGCCACTTGGATAAGTTCAAGGTAACCAATAGAGTCAACATAATTTTGTGAAAGGGAGATCACGTTTGACCAATCTATTGGAGCTCTTTGACAAGGGGAATGAATGGGTGTGTTACACTTAAATTTCCAGAAGGCAGTTATTAAAGGACCACATCAAAGGCTATTGCAAAACAGGTGTACAGGGTAGCATATTGGCATAAAAGATTTGTTGAAAATGTGTTGCTGGAAAAGCGCAGCAGGTCAGGCAGCATCCAAGGAGCAGGGGAATCAACATTTTGGGCATGAGCCCTTCTTCAGGAAATCTCCGTCCCCGCCCCGATTCCCACCCCCATGCCTAACCCCACCCCCACACCTAACCCCACCCCACTCCCAGCTCCAGCCCCACACCAGGTTCGAGCTCCCAGCCCTTCCGTGTTTTCACCATCCCTCCAGATCTCCCCCTCTCTGAGGATGAAAGATCAGTCCTCAGCAGAGGCCTCACCTTTATTCCCCTACGCTCTCGGATTAACGAGTTCAACACGCGGCGAGACATCGAACAATTCTTCCGCTGCCTTCGCCTCCGCCCCAACTTCTCCAACAGGATTCTCGCCCACCCTCTGACGACCCCTTCTCCCGCCTCCAACACACCCCATCCACCTGGACACCCCGTGCTGGCCTCTTACCTGCCCTCGATCTCTTCATAGCCAACTGCCGCCACAACATTAACCGCCTCAACCTCTCCACCCCCTCTCACCCACTCCAACCTCTCACCCTTGGAACGTGCAGCCCTCCACTCTCTCCATTCCAACCCTAACCTCACTATCAAAGCGGCAGACAAGGGAGGCGCGGTGGTAGTTTGGCGCACCGACCTTTACACCACTGAGGCTAAACGCCAGCTCGCAGACACCACCTCCTACTGCCCCCTTGACCATGACCCCACCTCCCACCACCAAACCATCATCTCCCAGACCATCCATAACCTCATCACCCATCCACTGGCTCCAACCTCATAGTCCCACAACCCTGCATCGCCCGGTTCTACCTCCTGCCTAAAATCCACAAACCTGACTGCCCCGGCCGACCCATTGTCTCAGCCTGCTCCTGCCCCACCGAACTCATCTCTGCAAAGGGTTCATGCCCGAAACGTCGATTCTCCTGCTCCTTGGATGCTGCCTGACCTGTTGCGCTTTTCCAGCAACACATTTTCAGCTTTGATCTCCAGCATCTACAGTCCTCACTTTCTCATAAAACACTTGTTGGTTAATGTGAGGCAGCATTGGTGTTAATGGGTTGTTCACAGCTGGGCAAGATACAATGAGTGCCGTGTACTGAAGTTTTTGGTGCTGGGAGCTCAATTGTTTACACTTTTTATAAATGACAAGTGAAAGTATGGTTGCTATAGTTACCACGGACACAAAGACAGATAGGAAAGTAATTTGTGAAGGGGAATATAAGGAGGTCCAAAATTATGCAGATTGAACATTGGCAAAGATGTTTCTGGATGGAGAAAAATGGAAAAATATGGTCATGTCCATTTTGGTCGGAAAGTTTTAAAAAAAGGAGCATCCTATCCAAATGGTGAGATGCAGAGGGATCTGGGTCTCCATGTTCAGGAGTCCAAAAGATTAGTGTGCAAGTAATTAATTACGAAAATGAGTTGAATAGGGGGAATTGAATACAAAATTAGGTAGATTACACTTTAGTTATACAGGGCACAGGTGAAGCTGCAGCTGGACTGGTTTGACATGGGGAGGGTACTTCCTTTCATTGAGAGAATGTGGATCCACAGGTCATACATTTAACCAGATTACCCAAATTTGCCTCATGATTCTTTGGAACACTGTCTTTCAGGAAAGGTCTTGAAAGCAGCGTCCTTGAATATTCCTAAGACAGTGAATTCTTGTTTAATAACAGGGCTAAAGGTTTTCAAGGGAAAGCAGGAATGCAAATTTGAGGTTAAAATCAGATCTGAGTCTAGATTAAAGTGGTGCTGGAAAAGCACAGCAGGTCAGGCAGCATCCGAAGAGCAGGAAAATCGACATTTCGGGCAAAAACCCTTCATCAGGAATAGAGGCAGAGAGCCTGTAGGTGGAGAGATAAGAGAGGGGAGTGGGGAGAAAGTAGCATAGAGTACTATAGATGAATGGGGGTGGGGATGGAGATGATAGGTCAGAGAGGAGGGTGGAGTGGATAGGTGGGAAGGAAGTTAGGCAGGTAGGACAGGTCATGAAGGTGGTGCTGAGCTGGAAGGCTGGAGTTGGGGTGGGGGGGGGGGAGGGGAAATGAGGAAACTGGTGAAATCCACATTGATGCCCTGGGGTTGAAGTGTTCTGAGGTGGAAGATGAGGCGTTCTTCCTCCAGGCGTCGGGTGGTGAGGGAACGGTGGTGGAGGAGGCCCAGGACCTCTATATCCTCGGCAGAGTGGGAGTGGGAGGGGGAGTTGAAATGTTGGGCCTCAGGGTGATGTGTTTGATTGGTGCGGTGTCCCGGAGATGTTCTCTAAAGAGATCTGCTAGGAGGCGCCCAGTCTCTCCAATGTAGAGGAGACCACATCGGGGAGCAACGGATACAATAAATGATATTGGCGGATATGCAGGTAAAACTTTGGATGTGGAAGGGTCCTTTGGGCCTTGGATGGAGGTGAGGGAGGAGGTGTGGCTGCAGGTTTTGCAGTTCCTGAGGTGGCAGGGGAAGGTGCCAGGATGGGAGGGTGGGTCGGTCGTACGGGGTGCGTGGACCTGACCAGGTAGTCACGGAGGGAATGGTCTTTGCGGAAGGCGAAAAGGGGCGGGGAGGGAAATATATCCCTGGTGGTGGGGTCCATTTGGAGATGGTGGAAATGTCGGCAGATGATGTGGTTTATGTGGAGGTTGGTAGGGTGAAAAGTGAGCACCGGGGGGTTCTGTCCTTGGAGGGGTGAGGTTCGAGGGCGGAGGGGCGGGATGTTGATGAGGTGCGTAGGAGGGCATGTTTAACCAGGTGGGAAGGGAAATTGTGATCTCTAAAGAAGGAGGCCATCTGGTGTGTTCTGTGGTGGAACTGGTCCTCCTGGAAGCAGATACAGTGGAGGCGGAGGAATTGGGAATACGTGATGGCATTTTTGCAGGAGGTAGGGTGGGAAGAGGTGTAATCCAGGTAGCTGTGGGAGTCGGTGGGTTTGTAAAAAATATCAGTGTCAAGTTGGTCATCATTAATGGAGATGGAGAGGTCCAGGAAGGGGAGAGAGGTGTCAGAGATGGTCCAGGTGAATTTAAGGTTGGGGTGGAATGTGTTGGTGAAGTTGATGAACTGCTCAACCTCCTTGTGGGAGCACGAGGTGGCGCCGATTCAGTCATCAATGTAGTGGAGGAAGAGGCTTTTTGATGAAGGGCTTTTGCTTGAAATATCAATTTTCCTGCTCCTCGGATGCTGCCTGACCTGCTTTGCGTTTCCAGCACCACTCTAGTCTAGAATCTGGTTTCCAGCATCTGCCGTCATTGTTTTTACCTAAAATCGGATCAGCCTGCTCCTGCTACTGACCATTATGATTAAATGAAACTCTAAATGCATTTTCCTCTGAAAAATAAGTGAGTAAAAAGTGAAAGAAATGAAAGTATTATGTTATGAATTTAGTTAACATACAAATATACAGTACTTATGTGCCAATCACCCATGTTTGTCGTATGATTTTTGTTTTTGTTAGAACGCCAAAGAGAAAATCAAAAAAAGCTATTTATAATGTGTTGAATTTTTAACTGCTGTGTTGCCATGGTTATAAATCGTGTGACAGCATCTAACACAGAGGTTAAGATTAGAATTTTTTTTAAAGTTTTGTAACAAAGAAGGGTGAATTGACTACAAAAAAAAATCCTTTGGAGTATTTCCACAGCAGCATTGTTCTGTCTAAAATTCCACACTTAATGTTTATGTTAGGCTTCCATTTGAATTTCAGCAGTTTTTAAAAAAATTGTAGGATTCCATTTACAAGATGTGAGGTTTCGGAAAAATCCTGTAAGGTTCAATTCAGTTTTTGAATTGATGGTTTACACCTCAAATGTAAGTTTGACTTGTCTCTGGAGTGAAGTCAGGTTAGATTCCCTGAAGAGAGAACCATTTGGATGCTGGATAAAAGGTAAACCGTAGGTACGTTACATCTGCTTTGTAATCTAATCAGATCAATTAAGCTCTCTGTAGAGGTGATCAGTTTTGTTCAGTTCCTCTTCAGGAAGCAGTAATTCTCACCCAAAATTATTCACTCAAAGTTCCACAAGGTGCTGTGTCATTGTGAACATCCCAGGCATGTGTGGCCCTTATCGAAAGGACAGTCAGATGTTTGAACTAGCAGATGAGAGACAATCAGGGGAAACACGATGGAACATGAACCGTAGTCGCCTGTCTGAGGCAAATAACTACAATTGAGGTGGAAGCAAAGACTGACTAAAGTTTTGACTACTGCAAAGGTAAAAAAAAAGATTTCTAGTTCAATGTCATGGTGTTTGTGTGTGGGGGAACTGAAAGAGCAGGGGACTGAGGGCAGAAGAGAAGGATGAAGATTTTCATATTTTGCTTCCACTGAGCAGATAGACAAAAGCAGATTTTTGATTGTGATTGTGCAACATGTTTCCATTAAAAAAAAATGGATATTGCAAGTTCCCAAGTGGTGCTTTAGTCATTTTGAAAATATGGCAGCTCCATTGTCATGGTCCAGTCGTCAGGGAGAACAGTCTGTTCTGAACTAATTTTACTGATCATGGTCGAGCTGCTGTTGTGTGAAATTGACCTGGAAAAATACATGAGAGGCACAATTTACAATTGGAGCTTATTTACTATCCTTGCTTAGTTTAAGACCAGATGGGTAGCGTATGAAGCAATCGAGATCTTTCTGTAGTAGTGAGTGAGTAATGTATTCCAACTTGTGCTATATTTGGAGAAGCATTTGTGCAGAATTTGCCAGAGGCACCTAGTGTTACCGACTCCACTCTGTTTCCCTTTTGGGCTAGAATACACAGCAATGAGCAACAAAAACAACTGCAGACACCATTCATGTAATTCTTTCAAAGGCAGGCTTTGTGACTTGCCTCCCAATTTTAACCCCTACATCTGACAAAATGGGGTTAGAAATGGTTGAAACTGGGACAGAGTTATCCACCTCCTCCCTTTACTATGGGCACTCTTCCCGGCCATTATTGTAGTTCCTGGATTTCAGGAAGTTTGACATTCTCTGCATGAACAATCAGATGCTGTAAGTGCACTTAAATGTTGGTTCTGATGCCGTTCTTTAGATTACAGTGCAGTTTTACTTGGGTTGTGTAAAATGTGCAAAATGCCAACCGCACCAGGAAACAAAAAAGACCTAGGGCTGGAAGAGGCCCAGGCAAAGAATATTTTAAATTCTTTGAAGGATCCTCTCTGAGCTAAGAGGAGCAGGAGCACACCTCTGCTTCCTGCAAAGAATCTTTGGCTGTTTGAAAATGTTGAGACATTTAACAAGAGGGCCTTGTTTTAGCCAATTAATCTCGTGAAATTGAATGCACATTTCAGTGAGGGAACCTTTTGGTAAACTTATACAATACAACGTCAAGGAATTCCAGATTTGTTGTGGACAAGAGCTAGGAATGTCAAATAGTGGAGTGTGTGCTCTGATCATTTAAGTCAGCTGAAGAAACATTACCTTATCATGTTAAATTTGTCAGGTGCTGCTCTACATAAAGCCAGTGCAAGTACTTCGAGGAGGAAGTTGTCGCCAGTTAAGAACATTACTTATATCCCACGTGGAATGAATTGCCTTTTGCAAAACTCAAAATGTTTCATTCTGTTCACATCACCTTCATTCGAACGGCTGCTATCTCAAGGGACTGAAACACAAGCCAGAGTCAGATGTGCATTAATTAATCTATCATTGCATGATTTTGTTACAGAATGTTCGTGCCACACTAAGTGAAGCTGACAGAGCTATGTTCTGCACCATTTGTTGCCATAGGTGCAGCATTGGATGAGCCAAATGTTGTGCTTTAGCAGCATCTGCTGAGGTGCATGGTGTTGCAATGTATGAGTGTTCTCAGAGGAGGTGGAACTGCATATATTGTTGTAGTCATTGTCCTCAAACAAGTGTGCAAGGACACTTTCCTCTTGGTGAGGAGGATTAACAAAGGGTACAACAGGATTAAATCAGTTGGAGGCACGGGCAGAAAAATTACAGATGGAGTTTATCCCGACAAATGTGAGGCGGTGCATTTTGGAAGGTCAAGTACAAGTGGAAATTACACAGTGAATGGCAGAACCCTTACGAGTATTGATATGCAGAGGGATCTGGGTGTGCAGGTCCACGGATCACTGAAGGTGGCAGTGCTGGTAAATAAGGGAGTAAAAAATACCTATGGCATGCTTGCCTTCATTGGAAGGGGCATTCAGTATAAGGATAGACAAGCCATTGCTGCAGCTTTATAGAACTTTAGTTAGGCCACATTTGGAATACTGCGTACATTTCTGGTCACCGCACTACCAGAAGGATGTGGATGCTTTGGAGAAGGTGTACAAAAGGTTTGCCAGGCTATTGCCTGGTACGGGGAATTTTTTCTATGAAGAAAGGATGGATAGATTGGGTTTGTCTTCACTAATGCAGAAAGTTAAGATACACCCTGATAGAAGCTTATAAGATTGTGAATGGCATGGGTAGAGTAGAAAGAATGAGGCTTTTTCTGAGTGGGGAGGGGCTAATTACTAGGGGACACAGGTTCAAATTGCAGGGAGGAAAGTTTAAGAGAGATGTGAGAGGCAAAGCTTTCACACAATGGATAGTGAGTGTCTGGAACACCAGCTAGAGGAGGCAGTGGAAGCAGGCACAATAGCAGCATTCAAGAAGAACCTGGATGAATCCAGGAATAGGAAGTGAATAGAGGGATATCGATCCTGTAAATGAAGGCCATTTTAGTGTGGAAGGGCAAAATGTATTGGCACAGGCTTGGAGTGCCGAGAGGCCTGTTCCTGTGCTGTATTGTTCGTTGTTCTTTAGTCTTTCCTGCTATTCTCTCCTGTTGGTAATTTTGCTGAAGTATTATTTTACAAATTACATTACTCAAACAAGAAATTATCAGCCATGTCAAAATAAAATCTGAAAGGTGACAAAGTTTGTTCAGAGGTGGAATGTAAGGAGAGAAAGCTGAGATGGCAGATGTTTAGGAAGAGAGTATTGTAGAGTCTGACAGCTGAAGGTAGACTTGTTAATGGTCAAGTGAAGAACGTAGGGCCTGTGGATGTAGTCTGAATGGGATGGATGGGTAACAAGAAGGCTATAGGTTATGTTTCCTTGACTTCTGCCTAGGCTGTGTTTGTTACATTGCATGGCCAGTTTCTCTCTGGAACTGCAGCTCATTGAAGATTGGATAAACAGTCCAGTAAAACCAGTTCCTCCAGTGGATGGAGTGGTGGGGAAAGGCAGCAGTGTGTAATTCCTGTATTTGTGGAATCTGACTTGGATTAATTGTTGCAATTAAAGAACTGTATGCAAATCAAGGAGAGGCAAGTATAGATTCTTGAAGGACTTGAGCGCAAAACTGTACAACCACACAGCAATCAAAAAGTTCCCATAGAGGCAGTATGCACGAGGTCTCACACTGGTGCAGGTAAATCTAGGAGGCACAGAGCAACATTTGAAAGGAAACATTGCTCCATGGTTTAGAATGTGTGTAGAAAGAGAACCTTTGGGGATGCTTGGATTGTGATAAATTTGAACAAATTTTGCTTAAATTGCTTTCTTGATGTTTTGGGCACTCCACTGTAGGAAAATCTTGAATGTGATAAGGTAGAAAGTTGTTTCAGATAGTGTTTCACAAAATGGGCAGCAGTAAATTGACAGACTGTTCTACTCAAATTGTTTGCAGTGAATGAGGGATTCGAGGTGTCAGTCTTTTTCTGTTCCATGAAAATTGTTCTCATAGGAACCTTGAAGTTTCAACAATATGAAGGATTTTGATGGAAACAAAATAATACAAGTCTGCCTCATCTTTTTTGTTGAAGTCTGTGAAGATTTAAAATGATCATTGAGAATGAGGAGACAGCAGTTGAAATTGTGTTTTGTTCACATTAATGTCATCTACTTGCCCACGTGATGTAGTTGAGGTTAAACCTTTCAAGGGAAAATTGGCCAAACATTTGAAGCAGAGAAAGATGGAAAGTGCTGAGGACCCGAGTAGAACAGCGGACTTGGTTTTGAATTATTTTAATAAAGGTCGGTATAGCCTCGACTATTGCAATAAACTTCTGTAGCAAATCCATCAGATTAAAACTAATCAATAGTTGGTGGTTAAAAAAACTGCAGGAAATGTCTGGCAGTTATTTCCTGCTATTCTGTTTTCTTATTTAAAGACAGGCTGATATTCTTGAAGGATGCAATCTAAGAATCTGTCAATCTAGAGAAACTTGTGATAGGGCTCTGACCAGAGAATGTTCATGTTAAGGTAATTTCCCCACAAGCTGCATCTGTGCAATGGCCCGAAAGAGCCAGATTGTTTGACAGTCCAATGTGATTCTAAAATACAGCTACTAGTTTAGGGTGTAGGTTTGTTCGCTGAGCTGTAGGTTTGATATCCAGACGTTTCTTTACCTGGCTCGGTAACATCATCAGTGGCGACCTCCAAGTGAAGCGAAGCTGTTGTCTCCTGCTTTCTATTTATATCTTTCTCCAGGATGGGGTTCCTGGGGTTTGTGGTGATGTCATTTCCTGTTCGTTTTCTGAGGGGTTTGATAGATGGCATCTAGATCTATGTGTTTGTTTATGGTGTTGTGGTTGGAGTGCTAGGCCTGTAGGAATTCTCTGGCATGTCTTTGCTTAGCCTGTCCCAGGATAGATGTGTTGTCCCAGTCGAAATGGTGTTTTTTTTCCTCTGGGTGTAAGGCTACGAGGAAGAGAGGGTCGTGTCTTTTTCTGGCTAGCTGGTGTTCGTGTATCCTGGTGGCTAACTTTCTTCCTGTTTGACCAATGTAGTGTTTGTGGCAGTCCTTGCATGGAATTTTGTAGATGACATTGGTTTTGTCCATGGGTTGTACTGGGTCTTTTAAGTTTGTTAGTTTTTGTTTGAGAGTGTTGGTGGGTTTGTGTGCTACTAGGATGCTGAGGGGTCATAGTAGTCTGGCTGTCATTTCTGAAACTTCTTTGATGTATGGGAAGGTGGTTAGGGTTTCTGGCTGTGTTTGGTCTGCTTGTCGTGGTTTGTTCCTGAGGAATCTGCGCACTGTATTTTTTGAGTATCCGTTCTTCTTGAATACGTTGTGTAGGTGGTTCTCCTCTGTTTTCCGAAGTTCGTCTGTACTGCAGTGTGATGTGGCTTGTTGGAATAGTGTTCTGATACAGCTTCGTTTGTGTGTGTTGGGAAAAAACCCACCATTTCGACTGGGACAACATATCTATGCTGGGACAGGCTAAGCAAAGACATGCCAGAGAATTCCTACAGGCCTGGCACTCCAACCAAAACGCCATAAACAAACACATAGATCTAGATGCCATCTATCAACCCCTCAGAAAATGAACAGGAAATGACATCACCACAAACCCCAGGAACCTCATCCTGGACAAACATATAAATAGAAAGCAGGAGACAACAGCTTCACTTCACTTGGAGGTCGCCACTGATGATGTTACTGAGCCAGGTAATGAAACGTCTGGATATCAAACCTACAGCTCAGCGAGCAAACCTACACTCTAAACCTCAACCTGCGCTACAAACCTTCACAAACCTTGCAAAGAGCTACTGGTATTTGATACATTTGGAATGTGGATAACTGGTGCTAACTCTCCATTTGCTAAAATTTGCTTCAGTCTATAAAAGGTAAAATTGTCAAGTGTCATTTATTGCACAAAATCATCAACTTCAGTCTGATTTCTGAATCCTGCTGTCCTTGTTTATGTAATATTTTTAAAACTGTAAGGTCAGTCAGCTTTCAGTATTCCATTTTGGTATCTGGAGGGTAGATATTAATTTCTGGGGGATGTGTGTCTGCCTCAATTTTATTACTACGGCAAATAGATAAAATGTCGAAGCTCAGCTAAAAATACAAACCTCTGAGCACTGCATCTGTTCACCAGAATTTGATCTTAGTTCTGTCGTGTCAGTGAAAGGACATGATGAAAAGATTGAATTGAAGGTCTTGGCAAATTTTGGCATTTTCACTTCAGTTACTTTTCTAGGTTTTAATCAGTTTAAGAGCTAATTTCTTGAGATTGTTTAATTGAGACTGCAATTTGATATGAGTGTGTTAAACGTAAACTACCTCAGAACTGTGGAGTCTCACAGAGGTAATGGCTATTTGGAAGTGCCAGGACTGGCTCAGTGGGCCAAATAGCCTGCTCTCCCTAAAACCAGCAACATGTATACCGCAGAACAAGGCCATTCTGTCAGATTGTCAACTGACAATCCAATCTAATGCCATTTCCAGCTCTTCATCTGTAGGTGAATACACTTCAAATACTATCTAAGTACTTTATAAATGTCATGATGGCTCTGCCTGTAATAACTCAACTGGACTCATCACATAAACACAGCAGTCGCAAAGGCAGATCAGATACTGCGGTGAGTAACTCACCTCCTGACTGCACAAAACCTGTCCATAATATACAAGGAACAAGCCAGGGGTGTGATAGAATACTCTTCACTTGCCCTGGATGATCGCAGCTCCAACATCACTCAAGAAGCTCAACACCATCCAGAACAAAGCAGCCCTCGCTTGATTGGCACCACATCCACAAGCACTGACTCTCCACCCCTGTGCTGCTGGTCATGAATGCCATTAACCTTCTAATTAAACAGGTTAAAGGTTTAGTTTATTACAGGTTATTGCTGGGGTTCCTTTTGAATTGGAGATAAAGTTGTTAACAAGAGTTTAGATACCAATATTAAAATAAGAATAGATATGACAAAATGTTATTGTCTGGATGTTGCAGCATGTTTCTGGGGTGTACTGTTTCTGGGGTGTACTGTTTCTGGGGTGTACTGTTTCTGGGGTGTACTGTTTCTGGGGTGTACTGTTTCTGGGGTGTACTGTTTGGGCCTGTTGCCTGTGTCCCTTGCTGCTGACATTGAGGTTGATTCAGCAGCTGCAGTGGCTTTTGCTGAACATTAGCTGATACTTTCTTCCACTGGAAGGTTTCTACAGTGCAGCCAATTTTGGGAGAGAGAAGTTTCCGGGCTTCATGTTTTGCAAAGTCAACTACTGTACAGCAGACCACTGGCAGTTTCACGATCTCCCCTCTCTCTCTCTCTCTCTCTCTCTCTCTCCGTCTCTGTGTCTCTGTGTCTGTCTGTTGGTCTGTCTCTCTCTCTCCAGCTCTCTGGCTGGAGGCATTTTTGTTCTCCTGAAGTGCTGAAGGTAAATCCACTCTTTCTTTCTGTACACACCTCTTTGAATGATTCTTAGCTCATGTTAAGATGGCCACCACATCTGTTTCAAACGAGGGAAGAGATTTTTGAGACTGTCACCTAGATCGCATGTGGACCATGAGGCAGCTGCAGTAATTAACAGGATTGTATAACTCCAATATCCAGAGATTATTTCTTGCTTGCTTTTTTCCTTCCCACAAAAAAACGATACCATTTGGAACTTTAGGAAGAGTAGTTGTTTTCCATTAATAGTGTGAAGGGTGTCTGTATTTCCCTAACATACTTTGGCATCCTTCATCTCTAACATTAACTGCCAACTGTCTATTTCTGAGTTCTTTCTTCCAGAGCTGTGAGCTGTTAGAAATTGTAACTGTGTTTCACCCGTGTTTCCCACCACCTGTCACTACATCCAGCTGGGCAAAGATGTGTCAGTGGGATCATTCCTGCCATGTAGTTTGAAGTGTGTTTACAGAGCTGTGTGTCCATGAGAGTGGGGACAGAGCTGTAGCAGTCACTGTGTTTTAACACATCAGGAAGCCTACTTTCCTTCTCTTAACATGATCAACATTTCTGTACATGCATTGTCACAATTCAGGTAGACTTATTTACACTTAAGAAATGCAGGTAATCAATTAACCAATAGAACTAGATTTAATTCCTCATTTCCCTTAATTCTGGGGAAATGACATGAATAATATCTCATTTTAATGGAATGACTGCAGATGTCATGTTAGGAAGTCCATCTGAAATGTTATGATTCTCCAGCTTTCACTTTGACTTTATCCAGGAAGAGAAGCCATTACTTAATGGTCATCCTCTGAAGTCTATGATCGTTACCAAGGCTTTTTAATCACTATGATTGCATTAAAGCTTCAGTTTATGAAACTAAAAAGCAAAGACCCTGAAACATGAACAATGGTATAAGACATATGTACCACTGTCATTTCCCAACACTCCTCAAACTCGTTGTAATTATCATTAAGTAGGCACTAATTCAGGTTGTCTTAATCAAATTTGTTGATGGGATATGAGTATCATAGGAACAGGAGTACGTCTATTTCACTATCCAATCTGATCATGGTTGTTCTGTGGCTGATATTAGATTAGATTACGTTCCCTCCAGTGCGGAGACAGGCCATTTGACCCAACAAGTCCACACCAATCCTCCAAAGAGTAACCCACCCAGACTCATTCCCCTCTGACTAATGCATCTAATGCTATGGGCAATTTAGCATGGCCAATTCACCTGACCTGCACACCTTTTGGACTGTGGGAGGAAACCGGAGCACCCGGAGGAGACACAGGGAGAACGTGCAAATTCCACACAGACAGTCGCCCGAGACTGGAATCGAACCTGGGTCCCTGGCGCTGTGAGGCAACAGTGCTAACCACTGAGCCACCATGCTGCCCCACTTAACAACTACAGGCTATGTCAGTGTGGACTAGGCCAGACCACTCAAAACATTCTAAAGCAGGTATCCCAAACCATAACTTTGCAATTTGTTTTGGTGAGTGTACAATGAAAATTGTCCGGATTAAGTTAGCGAGATTGACTATCAGGCTTAAAACAGGCAAAAGATTTATTCACAAAATTACACAGTAAAACACACGGAACCGAATAAAGAACCCTTACGGAACTCAGTCTATCCGAACTAGACTTAATTATGCTGTTCCGAATATACACAACAGTCTCAATAAGCAAAGCCCCTTTAAAACACTGCACAAATAGGGTCAGATGTTTACAGGTTGAAGTTAGAGGGCAGAAGAGAGAGTTTCCACACAACTCGCTGTTGAACTCCCGCCCAGTTCTGGACTGAACTAAACTGCTCAGCTCAGCAAAGCTAGAGAGCTGACCACTCCCTTTCATTCTACAGGTCACTTCCAAAACATGACCACTTTGGCCTGAAGTCTCATTGGTTTTACCTATAAACAAAAGGCCTCTCAAAATCCTTTCCATTGCTGTACCAAACCAGACTGATTGGAGCCTGGCCTGGTTTATTGCCCTCTGGAAAAATCAAGGGCAGAGTCTCCTTGAGCCAAGGAACAGCTTTTAGAAAATAAAGGGACTAGTTTTGTGACACTTTTGCCCATCACTAATTGCTCTTGCTTCAGATGCCAGAGGAAGTCTGATGGTGAATCCATAATTTTGTTAAACTGTGAAACAATTTTACTTTTATTTTGTGTTGTAGTGGGAAAAACATGAGGAAAATTTGCAATGAAATTTAATAATGGAAAAGTTAATTATTAATGAATGGAAAGTAAAGTTATCTAAATTTCTTGTGTTTTGGATTTATTTGTTTAAATTCATGCTCCCAATTTATCCTAAAATGTCAAAAGCCCTGAGTGTATTTGACTCTGCCTGAGCAGTTGGTAGTGTTTCAGCACGGGTTGGTACAACACATATAGCAATGAGAAACATGTTCTCCATTACAGCAATGTGACAAACTCAGGAGATAGTGCCCCCTATTCCAGTTTTGCCGCTGTAATGGTTTCCCGGTTTGTCTGTATTTTGTGGAAAGGAGCAGCTGGTGTGGGGGAATGAAAGAGTGGAAGCAGGTTCTCTCTTTTGACATCACCTGCATGACTCCATTTCTTGCTGCTATTAAAAGGACATCCAAATGCAACAAAACCATATGTTGCTCATTCTGTACGCAGGCTGTGATTTTCTTCAGTGATGGCAACATATTACACCTGACATTTAATGATCTCTCTTCTACAGACCAGCATTTTACAGCTTTGTTAAAAGGTTCAGGACTTGACAGTATTGATAGCTGTGCTATGATGTGGGCTGAAATTATAAACTCGAATAATAATAGCAGGGGCATAGTTTCTCCAGTCAATTGGCAGAAAATTGAGTGTCCCAAGATTTTGGCTTAAAATAGTCATATTCAGGTCATTGGAATGAGAGCCAGTAAAGTTCAAGATCTGTTTTATTCCCAAGAACAGTGTCTGAATGGGTGAACTGTGCAGCTATGTGACATGCTATTCAAGCTTTTCTTCTGCAAAAATTCTGGGGGATAGTAAAAATTCTCCTGCATCAGATTTTAAAATGAAAGAGAAATGAGCCATTGTTGAATGCAGTGTCAGACTCTGAAATCCTCGAGCAGTATTTGCAGCAGGCAGCGTTATGCCATGGTGGTGGTTTTACAAACACATACATTTAAATGAATTGATTACCACTCATTAGATGATTGCTTGTCATTTTTTGAGTGGTTTCTTTTCCATGTACCCTACTAAGCACAACTTGGTGTTTACCAGCGAAACAAAACTGACTTCATTGATCGTCAGTGGAATAAATCACTGTTTGAATTGGGCAATTGTATCAGTTCTTTGGAAACTGCCAGATATTCCAACAAGCCAAAAAGGTAAAATCACCCTTTTTTCAGTAATTACAGCTGAAGGAAGTGTCCAAGAGTGGCACTGGCTGCCTGTTTGACATTCTCGGTGATGTCTCACTGGTGCATGGCGTTCCATTGTTAAAGTAGTTTATTCTGTGCAGTTAGAAGGATAAGGAACTGTAGCAAGTGTACATTCCAAGTTAATTGTATGATATTTAAAATGCTTGCTAAAGGAACCTTGTATTCTGGTCTAAAAATTTAGCAGATCAGGCAGCAATAGTCCATTGAAAGTTGCACACAGGTAGACAGGATGGTGAAGAAGGTGGTTAACATGCTTACCTTCGTCGGTCAGAATATTGAGTATAGGAGTTGAGACGTCATGTTGAGGTTGCACAGGACATTGATGATTATTGGGGACTTCTGGATTATGGTGCCCAGTTCTGGTCGCCCTTCTATCGGAGGGATATTATTAAATTAGGGAGGGTTTGATTCATAGGGAGAGATTGGATAGGCTGGGACTGTTTTCACGGGAGCAGATGAGGTTGAAGGGTGACCTTATAGAGGTTAATAAAATCATGAGGGTCAAAAATAAGGTGAATAACAAAGATCTTTTCCCTAAGGCAGGAGATTTCAAAACTAGGGATCTTTTTTTTTAAAGGAGGGGAAAGAAAGGTTTACAAGGGACCTGAGGAGCAACCTTTTCACACGGGATAGTTTGAATGTGAAATGAACTGCCAAAGAATGTGGTAAATGCAGGTACAGTTATAACTATATAATTAAAAGATGTATGACCAGGTACATGGAAAAGAAAGGCTTAGAAGAGTATGGGCCAAATGAAGGCAAATGGGCTGAACTTTGTTTGGGATAGCTGGTCGGCAGGGATGTGTGGGACAGGAGGGTCTGTTTACATACTGCATGACTCCGTGATTGATTCTATCTGTGGAGATAAAGCTGAGTTAACGTTTTGGATCCAATGTGCCTTTCTCAGAAGAACCGCTTCACATCCTGAAGAATGGTCATTGGACCCAAAACGTTAATTCTGCTTTCTTTGCATAAATGCTGCCAGACCTGCTGAGTTTTTCGAGCAATTTCTATTTTTGTTTCTGATTTCCAGCATCTGCAGTTCTTTTGTTTGTTTTCTTTTACTCTGATTGATTTGTTTATAAAAAGCTAATTCACACTCTCCTGTATCTGATTAATCACGTACAAATAAAACTGACTATTGCATTTGTCTTAGTATTTGCCTCTTCCAGTTTATTCCCCAGTAAATGGAAACTATCTCATGATATCTCCGAGCAAATGCTCTCTTTCACAGAATGCAGCAGTTTAAAGGGTATCTGTTGAATTTGCGTACTTATTTTAGACATTATTATAGAGATAATAAACTTGTCAGGCATTTTGTTTTGAAAACATGTTGATTGAAAACTGCTTGTCAAATGGGCATCATAAACACTGTTACCTCATCAACATCACAAATTTCTTTTGCAGTGAGTGATTGTGAATTACTTTGAGAACATTTAGAACGATTGTAATCAATTGCATTTCTGAAGAGCTTTTGAATAACTTTGCTGTTCATTTTAAGTGAAACTGAATTCTGAGATCTTAAGGCTTTGATGGAAATAAAAAAAAAAGTAGTTTCTATTCTACTGAATGTTTATTGTAAGAGAGGACATTGAGAGATTTTGAGCTTGCCGCTAAAGCTACAGCGGTACCGTATGTGACACTGATGAGCAGAGAAGGTGATGGAACTACACCACCTCAATGCACACCAAGAACAAGAAACTTGGCATCACCACCAGCAGTAGCCAAGCCTCCCCCAGCACCACAGTTATAAATGGTACCATCACAGGGAAATCGATCGTCAAGTTACAGGAACACACACTTCAACCAGAAGAGATTGAAGTTCCCTGCCGAGGGCTCGATTTCTGCCCTATCACCAAAATGGTCCCCATGGGTCTTGCAGCAGACACTAAAGATTCATCAGATAAATGAGACTCGGAGCTTCTCTCTCTCTATCTATCCCTCTCTCTCGTATCCCTCTCTCTCGTATCCCCCTCTCTCGTATCCCTCATGCTCACACACATATGGCAGTCAGTCCAGGTGTCATTTTATTAAGTCCTACTTAGGAAATAGAACCAGTCTGACTCAAGATAGAATACAGACAGACTCTAACCTCACATGATTAATGAATTGTCTGAGCTGAGATGTCACTTTTTTTTTAAATACAACCTTACATTATCTCAGGAATGTGATTTGAAAGTACTTCTAGGATTTAGATATTAATGAATCAAAACCTGCATCCCATTCTAAGTGATTAAGACTTAACAGCAATCTAGGTTTGTTCAGTACATTGCATCCATTGATCTTTTGCTATAAATTCTGTGTCCTACAATCCTACCCCACCAGCTACCTAACGAAGGAGCAGCACTCTGAAAGTGTGTACTTCCAAATAAACCTGTTGGAATTTAACCTGGTGTCACGTGACTTTTAATTCAAGTTATTGTTCTTGTAATGCACCTTTTAACATGTCATGTCAGACACGAGGAGGCAGTGAGGTCACTATCATGTCTGACACTAGGTCATGAACAAGTTTAATATTCCTTTTGCTGTGATCATGTTAGTGTGTACTTTTTGACTGTGTATGTGTTCTGACTTTGACCCTGGGAGGGAGGTACTAACAATCAAGCCCCGGCACGGTGGCTAGCACTGCTGCCTCACAGCGCCTGTAGACCCGGGTTCAATTCCCGACTCAGGCGACTGTGTGGAGTTTGCACGTTCTCCCCGTGTCTGCGTGGGTTTCCTCCGGGTGCTCCGGTTTCCTCCCACAGTCACAAAGATGTACGGGTCAGGTGAATTGGCCAAGCTAAATTGCCCGTAGTGTTAGGTAAGGGGTAAATGTAGGGGTATGGGTGGGTTGCGCTTCGGCGGGTCGGTGTGGACTTGTTGGGCCGAAGGGCCTGTTTCCACACTGTAAGTCTAATCTAATCTTTACTCCATTAAATCCACAAAATGGCCAAAATATTTCCTTCTTTATTGTTAGCCAAAACAAAAGAGACCTTTAGCAAGTTTCTTTAATAAATTAAAAAATAACTAGTTTATTCCGAATAAATTTTATCCTTTAAGCAAATACAAACATAGTTAATGACTAAGTTGTATTCTACATTTACACTGTATCCACTTAATCACGTACAAACACCTTGACGTGACAAACAATATTGATTTGCAAAAATAATGAGGTCTTTTTCTGAAAATAGCAAAAAGGGCTATGAATCTGAACACAAAGGGCAAAATGGGATTTCTTCCCATGATTCCGAAAGTGTCCTATTGACAACATCGAAATACTGACTGCAATAGCATGACAGAAAAGTTCAGCCCAGATTTCAGCTCAGATGGAAAGTCTTTCAGATTAGGATATTTGATTAAAAGTAGCAGTTCAGCTTTTAAGGTTTAGAAATTAGAGATATTAAAATTTGGAATTTTTCCTCTGTTCCCAAAAACACTGTAATGGGAATGGATTCTTCAGATTATCTTGCAGTTGGTTTTCCTATTACTTTTCTCAGGTGTCTACTTCAAAGGTCATTTCTTCTCCTGACAGCCTTGTGTCCTGAACTGACAGGAACCAACTCTAGAAAACTGTTGCAAGGCAATCTTTAGCACATAGACTCCACCTCTTCCTAACTGAGTTTGTCCAGCAATTAAAGCTTAACATGTCAAATAACTTCTGAGTAATTAACAGATGATTCACAGCTCTCATCTCTATTGAGCTGTTCCAAGAAATTGCTTTTTCCATCAAAACCTTTTTATAATGTTTTAAAATTCAGGAAGTCTAAACATTTCCATCTCTCTTTCTTCATGGGTCTTAAATATAAATGAGAATTCTCAAAAGCCTTCAGCGATGTTTATGGATTGTCTTGGAGTAATTAGTAAAAGAACACACTGCATCCTGAGCTATTGCTTACTGCAGAATCGGCAGCAGTTCCTGAGGCAGGGCACATTGCTGGCACAGACGTAAATTCGGTCTGATGCGTGAGGAACAAAGGGAAATTTATTTTATTTTCATTGTAGTGTAAAAGATAAGATGTTCCTTTGAATAAATCCAAAGTGACCAACAAGATTTCTGTAGATGTGGCTCTCCAATAATTTCCAAAAGGTCTGTTTATTTTCATGTCAATACAATTCATAAGGCAATGATGGCAAAGTTTTCAAATGATAGTAGCAATCTTTCAGTCTCCAAAATTACTTTGATTAGTCAAATGTGGCAGCTATGATTGTGATAGGGATGGTCAAAAATGAATGAGAAAATTAATGATGTTCGATGTGGTAATATGGATCACAGGGAAAATAATGTCCAGTAACATGGCAAGTGGTATTACATTGTGGGGGAAGGATCTGACTTTATTCTTTAATGGGATGTGGACATTGCCGGTCAGGCCAGTATTTGCTGCCTATCTCTAATTACTCTTGAAGATGGTGGTAGCCATTTCCTTGAATGGCTGCAGCGAGTGTAGCCATGTTCCTGTGCTGCACCAAAGGGTATTTCTAGATTTTGACTTAATGACAGTGAAAGAATGGCATTGGGGATTCGAATCTGGATAGTGTGGGGCTTGGTGGGGATGTTATGGGTAATGGGTGTCAATTTTACTGACAAAGGAAGATTAAGCAAATCATGTATAACCTTCAGTTCTTTCCATAAGAAACAGCTGCTTTATAAATTTCATTGTAATGCTACTCTTGAAAGCGTGATGTGATGAACTCTCCAAAACAAAATGTTTTGTAAAATTATGTCCTGTTAAAATCAGTTGTTCTGGTACTGACATTTCATTCTGAAAGTAACATTTTAAGTTTAGCATTCTGTATATTTTCTGCTTCATCGAAATACCAGCTGACATAGAGCCTGATGTTGTTTAATTGTGTGGAAGGATGATGCATTAGTTTGTTTTATTTGCCACTTATCTCTCTCTTGTTTAAAAGGATTAATTTTAAAAGCTGACAGGTTTTTGGTGCTCAGGTTCTGTACTGCAAGGTCATGCATTTTATTATGGAGTTCAACTTGGCAAATGGTAATACTGTGAGCAAGTCCATATTCAGTGAACCAATTTGAGAACTGGTTACTACCACAATACTGAGACCAACCAATGCAACTGAAAGATTTGACCAAATTCATCCCAACAAAATATTGGATGGGAAGGTTTGGCTTGTTTTTTTTTGTACTTAAATGACAAGATCTATTTCTGATGCAGTGCCTGTAATAGAGGAATGGTTTCCCAATTAGCTGCTGGATTTGCTTGTCTGACTCTATGCTGCAATAATGTCACATGTTTAACTTGGTTAGTTATCTTGTATATGAATTTGGTGCAAGCCACATTGTAATTCAGCTTTTGAGCTGTGGACATATTTTCTTGAATAAAGGGCCTTTAATTAACAATGTTTTCTGTCATTTCTGGAAACTGGATACATTTAACAGCCTCCAGTAACTGGGAGCGTTGCCCTCTTTCTGCTCATGTCCAAGTTAAGTACCAGTGATGTAAAGAGGGGCTAAAGTATCAAGGACTGGAACGTAACTATACTTTTCCATCCATGTTAGTTACAAATAATAGTTTATTTTGTTTACAAATTTGTGATATTTTTGTCAGTAATCATTTCCTAATCTTCAAACTGCCCTGTTGTTGAGAAATGAAAGCAGTTTGTTGCCTGACTTGCACTATTCCACGTTGGTTGTCATACAGCAGGATACCACCTATTCTGACATTGCACCTGTGTCCACATTGCTCCTGGTATCAGACCATGGCCCCTTTCTGTGATGTGGTTCTGGGAGTGGACTGAATGGACAAAGTGGTCACACCTCAAACCTTTCTGCTGTTTGATGTTGTAGATTCAATACACAGTGCCTGATTTCGAAGAAGTGAAATATTCTGGTCAGATATACAGGCAAATGAAGAAGTCTCGGAATGGAAACCAGTATTCCTGAGAACAATGCAGAAATTAGAGAAGAATTTTGATCAGGGTTGGTGTCATTCCTTGTTACCTGGACGTATGTGCAGTAAGAGCTCCATATGTGCTCGACCTAAAAAAACAGGAGCAGAAATGGGCCATTGATTCTGATCATGGTGCACCACCCAGTTCAATTGCCTGTTCCTGCTTTCTCTCATGCTTTGATTCCTTTAGCCCCAAGTGTTATATCCAACTTCTTGAAATCAGTTACAAATTCCACAGGCTCACCATTGTCTGGGCAAAGAGATGTCTCCTCAACTCAGTCCTAAATGTTTTACCCCTTATCCTTTCAAAAACCTGGTTCTGGATTATCTGGTGTTCAGCAACATCCTTTCTGACTTTACCCGGTCTGGTCCTGTTAGAATGTCACTGTTCTGATGAGACACCCCCCCCCCCCCACCTCATTCCTCAAAACTCCAGTGAATACGAACCTAATTGATTCCTCCCTCCCTCTATAGCAAGAACATCTTTCCTCAGATAAGGAGACCAAAACTGTACACCATATTCTAGGTGCAGTCCTACCAAGGCCCTGTGTAACTGCAGCAAGACATCCCTGAACCCGAATCCATTCGCCATGAAGCCCAATGTACCATTTCCTTTCCTCAGTGTCTGCTGCACCTGCATGTTTACCTTCAGTGACTGGTGTACAACATATCCAAGCCTCTTTGCACATTCTCCTCTCAATTTATTGTCAATCAGGTAATCCTCCTTCCTTTTGTTTTTTTTCTCCAAAACTGGATGCCCTCCCATTTATACACATTATCCTGAATCTGCCATGCAGCTGCCCGCCCACCCACTCAGCCTGTCCAGTTCACACTGACGCTTCTCTGCATCCACCTCTCAGCTCACCCTCCCACCCAGCTTTGTGTCACTTTAAAATTTGAAGATGTTACATTTAGTTCTCTGATCTAATTCATTACAGCACATGTTGTGAATAGCTGGGATCCAAGCACTGACCTTGCGGTACCAACTGATGGCACTAGTCCCTTCCTGCCATTCAGAGAAAAGACCTGTTTATTCCCGCTCCTGTGTTTCCCACCTGCCAACCAGTTTTCTGTTCATTTATTGCACTACCCTCAAACTCTTGTATTTTAATTTTATCTCTTATCTAATCTATGTTCAAGGCTTTCTGAAGTCCAAATAAACCACAGTCACTGGCTCCAGCACATCAGCTCCATGTTTCCTGTCTTCCAAAAATTCTGGGTGATTTGTCAAGTACAATTTTCATTTCATAAACCCGTGCTAACTCTGTCATTCTTTTGAAAGTGCTTGGCTGTTACATATTTTAGAAATGACTTTAGCATTTTCCCCATTACCGACCTCAAGCTGACTGCTCTATTGTTCCTGGTTTTCTCTCCCTCTTTTAAATAGAAGGGTAACATTCGCCACCATCCAATCTGTAGAAACTGCTCCAGAGTCTATAGAATCTTGGAAAATGACCATTGATGTGTCCACTATTTCAGAGTATTTTCTGATATAGAATTTAAGTAATGTTCCCCAATCTATCATAGGCAACTCATTAGATTCAGGGCCCTAGTGTTAGAATCAACTGCCTCTCTCTCCATCCTCTCATATTATGGCCACTCGTCCCCAAGGGGTCTTGCTCAACCAGATGATCATTTTTATCTTTGACGTAACTCAGTACACAGTTAGGATGGCCAGTTCTCAAGTTGGTTGATGAGGGAAGTAACAAGATGGGAACACATACTTGACCCTATCCTTATTATTCTGCTGACTGCAGATCCATCTGTCCATATCAGTAAGAGCAACCACTGCACAGTCCTTGTGGAGACAAAGTCCCACCTTCGCATTGAGAATACCCTCCATTATGTTAGATCATAGAACATAGAAAAATACAGCGCAATACAGGCCCTTCGGCCCTCGATGTTGCGCTGACCAAAGCCTATCTAACCTACACTAGCCCAATAACCTACATATGCTTATCCAATGCCCACTTGAATGACCATAAAGAGGGAGAGTTCACCACTGCTACTGGCAGGGCATTCCATGAACTCACAACCCACTGAGTAAAGAATCTACCCCTAACATCTGTCATATACCTACCGCCCCTTAATTTAAAGCTGTGTTCCCTAGTAACAGCTGACTCCATACGCAGAAAAAGGTTCTCACTGTCAACCCTATCTAAACCCCTAATCATCTTGTACATCTCTATCAAATCTCCCCTAAACCTTCTTTTCTCCAATGAGAACAGCCCCAAGTGCCTCAGCCTTTCCTCATACGATCTTCCTACCATGCCAGGCAACATCCTGGTAAACCTCCTCTGCACCTGTTCCAATGCCTCCACATCCTTCCTATAGTATGGCAACCAAAACTGCACACAATTCTCCAGATGAGGCTGCACCAGAGTCTTATACAACTACAACATGACCTCAGGACTCCAGAACTCAATTCCTCTACCAATAAAGCCCAGTACGCCATATGCCTTCTTCACAGCACTATTTACCTGGGTGGCAACTTTCAGAGATCTGTGTACATGGACACCAAGATCCCTGTGCTCCTCCACACTACCAAGTAGCCTACAATTAGCCCAGTAATTCATCTTCTTGTTACTCCTACCAAAGTGAATGACTTCACACTTAGCTACATTGAACTCCATTTGCCACCTTTCTGCCCAGCTCTGCAACTTATCTATATCCCGCTGTAACCTGCCACATCCTTCTTCGCTGTCCACCACTCCACCGACTTTCGTATCATCCGCAAACTTGCTCACCCAACCTTCTAGCCCCTCCTCCAGGTCATTTATAAAAATGACAAACAGCAATGGTCCCAAAACAGATCCTTGCAGAACATCGCTAGTAACTGCACTCAAGATGAACCTTTACCATCAACTACTACCCTCTGTCTCTTTCCAGCCAGCCAATTTCTAATCCAAGCCTCTAATGCACCCTCAATGCCATACCTCCATATTTTTTGCAGTAGCCAACCATGGGGAACATTATCGAACGCCTTGCTAAAATCCATATACACCACATCTACTGCTTTACCACTTCCTTGGTCACCTTCTCAAAGAACTCAATAAGGTTTGTGAGGCACAACCTGCCCTTCACAAAACCATGCTGACTATCCTTGATCACATTATTCTTGTTCAGATGTTCATAAATCCTATCCCTTACAATTCTCTCTAAGACTTTGCCCACAACAGAAGTGAGACTCACTGGCCTATAGTTACTAGGGCTATCCCTACTCCCCTTCTTGAACAAGGGGACCACATTCGCTATCCTCCAGTCTTCTGGCACTATTCCTGTAGACAACGAGGACATAAAAATCAAGGCCAATGGCTCTGCTATCTCCTCCCTAGCTTCCCAGAGGATCCTAGGATAAATGCCATCAGGCGCAGGGGACTTATCTATTTTCACCCTTTCCAGTATTCTTCGGACCTCTTCCCTACATACCTCAAAGCCATCCGTTCTAATCACTTGTGACTCAATATTCACATCAGCAACAATGTCCTGTTCCTGAGTGAATACTGACAAAATGTATTGATTTAGTGTCTCTCCAATCTCCTCCGCCTCCATGCACAACTTCCCACTACTATCCTTGACTGGACCGATACCTACCCTAGTCATCCTTTTATTCCTGACATACCTATAGAAAGCCTTAGGGTTTTCCCTAATCCTACCAACCAAGGACTTTTCATGTCCCCTTCTCGCTGCTCTTAGCTCTCTCTTTAGATCCTTCCTGGCTACCTTATAACTCTCAATCGCCCCAACTGAACCTTCACGCCTCATCTTTACATAGGCTGCCCTCTTCCCTTTCACAAGGGATTCCAATTCCTTATTAAACCACGGCTCCCTCACAAGACCCTTTACTCCCTGCCTGACTGGTACATACTTATCAAGGACACCCAATAACTGCTCCTTGAACAAGCTCCACATATCATTTGTGTTCTTCCCTTGAAGCCTATTTTTCCAATCCACACATCCTAAGTCCTGCCTCATCGCATCATAATTTCCCTGCCCCCAGCTATAATTCCTGCACTGCAGCGCAGTCTTATCCCTCTCCATCACTAGAATAAAAGTCACCGAGTTGTGGTCACTGTCCCCGAAGTGCTCACCTACCTCCAAGTCTAACACCTGGCCTGGTTCATTACCTAGAACCAAATCCAGTGTGGCCTCACCTCTTGTTGGCCTGTCAACACATTGTGTCAGGAAACCCTCCTGCACACATTGGACAAACACTGACCCATCTAACGAACTCGAGTTATAGCTTTCCCAGTCAAAATCTGGGAAGTTAAAGTCCCGCATAACAACCACCCTATTACTTTCACTCTTCTCCTGAATCATCCTCGCAATCCTTTCTTCTACGTCTCTAGGACTATTAGGAGGCCTGTAGAAAACTCCTAACAGGGTGACCTCACCTTTCCTATTTCTAACCTCAGCCCAAACTACTTCAGATGGCAAGTCTTCCTCCATCGTCCTTTCCACCGCTGTAATACTATCCTTGACAAGCAATGCCACACCTCCCCCTCTCTTACCCCCAGCTCTGACCCTACTAAAACATTTAAACCCTGGAACCTGCAATAGCCATTCCTGTCCCTGTTCTACCCATGTCTCTGTAATGGCCACAACATCGAAGTTCGAGGTACCAACCCACGCTGCAAGTTCACCTACCTTATTTCTTATACTTCTGGCATTGAAGTATACGCACTTCAAGCCACCTTCCTGTTTACAGGCACCCTCCTTCGAGATCGATGCCATGTTCCTAACCTCCCTACACTCCAGGTCCTGTACACTAAAGCTACAGTCCAGGTTCCCATGCCCCTGCAGAGTTAGTTTAAACCCTCCCAAAGAGCACTAGCAAACTTCCCCCCAAGGATACTGGTGCCCCTCAGGTTCAGGTGTAGACCATCCTGTTTATAGAGGTCCCACCTTCCCCAGAAAGAACCCCAGTTGTCCAGAAACCGGAATCCCTCCCTCCTGCACCATCCCTGTAGCCACGCATTTAACTGTTCTCTCTCCCTATTCCTCGACTCTCTATCACGTGGCACGGGTAACAAACCAGAGACAATAACTCTGTTCGTTCTAGCTCTGAGCTTCCAATCTAGCTCCCTGAAAGCCTGCCTAACATCCTCACCCCTCTTCCTACCTATGTCGTTGGTGCCAACGTGGACCATGACCTGGGGCTGCTCCCCCTCCCCCTTAAGGACCCGGTAAACACGATCAGAGACATCACGTACCCTTGCACCTGGGAGGCAACATACCAAATGTGTGTGGCACTATCACCATGCTAAATGGGACAGTCTTTGAACAGATCTAGCAACTTAAAATTGGGCATCCATGAGGTGCTGTGGTCCATCAACAGCAGCAGAATTGTACTGCAGCTCCTGCACTCATGGCCCAGCATATCCCTCACTCAACCATTACCGTCAAACCAGGGGATCCACAATGGCTCAATGGAGAGTGCAGGAGGGCATGCCAGGAGCAGCATCAGGCATAGCTGAGGTGTCAACCTGGTGAAGCTGGGTCAACATCCTGGAATTCCCTCCCTAAAGGCATTGTGGCTCTACCCACAGCACATGGACTGCAGCCGTCCAAGCAAACAGCTCATGACCACCTTTTCAAGGGGCAATAAAGAACAGGTAATAAATGTTCACCAGCCAGAGACACCCACATCCTACAAATTAATTTAAAAGTCTGTGCTATATTCCACCCTAATCTAATATATGCTAGGCTTAAGGCAAATGAAGCACAACTTCCCGATGGATGTAGACAATTCTTTTAGATAAGGACCAGAATTCCATCAGCATTCTTTATAATATTTTGTAACCTTTCAGTAATTTGTGGACACCAATACAGAATCCTTTTCCTCCTCCATACTTCCAATTCTCTTTATGGGGACCAAATTCAGTTTGTCTTTCCCATGTAAATTGGGTAACTCTGCACCTTTTCACAATGAACTCCATTTGCCACATTACTACATTTGACTGTGTCTCTTTGTAGCTTTTTCCAATCTACACAATATCCTGTGCCTTCTAATTTTAGTGTGATGTGATTTTTTTTTGTCCAAAGCGTGGGTATTTATGGTGAAAAACTGAGTAATGTACAAATCCCTCATGAGCGCTTCGGTCACTCTCTGACAGAGTCCATTTGTTTTATCCTTAATCTGTAGTCTTCCAAGCAATCAACAATTCTTGTCACAAACACAGTTAATTATTTTTAAAGGAAATTAAACGTTCATTTGATTAAGAAGTATATTGAACATTATAGGGAGAGTACAAGGTTGTGGGATTTAGTTGTTATTGTTGAGAGTAACAATAAAACAAAATAAATTGTTGTCTATTGTCATAGTCAATGATTATATAATGTGGACATTGGGCTAATTAACTCTATTGCTGGCCATTTCATTGCATTTATATGAAATTATTGAATATCAGACTGAAAACTGCTTTTGGTGTTAATGATTATATTAGTGAGACCAGAGAGTGAAAAAAGTTTATATTTAGTTATGTTTTAACGTATAAAATGTTTCAAACATTCACACATTAAATTATTTTAATCTTTAATAACTTTGAGTTGTCATCTTATTCCTGGACTTTCTTTAAGAATTCATCTTTGTAAATTCAGAATATTTTCTTGTGGAACCAGTGAAATAAGTTACAATGTTATAATTTAGATGACAAGCACATTTCAGATCGCAGAAATTAATGAATGAAATAGTGAATGCAGATGATATTTAATCATTCAGATGGAAAATTAATAGCTCTCTTATTCAGAATGAGGCACTAAGAATGGAAAATGGGATTTTTGTTGATGTCAGCTGCGATTCTCTCAGTTTGCAGAAAATGAAGGGTACGTGGGTGAAGGGTCAAAGTCAATGGACAGGTCACAAACAAGATTGGAAAAATTTCAAAATGAAGAATGATAAATTATAGGGCAATCTGTGGATAAGGAGTACGAGCCTAATAAGTTTGTCAATTGTGCAAAATTAAGTTCATCTTGGATCAGGAATAGTTTGGAGCAGGATGATCTAAGTTGATTTTATTTTTGCCAATGGGAGGTGGAATTCTGGATTAGTGGTGCTGGAAGAGCACAGCAGTTCAGACAGCGTCCAAAGTGCAGCGAAATCGACGTTTCGGGCAAAGGCCTTTTAAGTTCCATTATTAAGAAAAAGATACATCTTTCTTTCTAAACCAAATGATTTGTTGACCCACTGAAAATAAATCCAAGTGCAAATCAACTTTCATACCTTTATCTGACAAAATTTCTAAAGCTTCTGTAATTTTCTAGCATTTAGCAGTTCTCATAAAAATTATTCCTGTAAAAGCCAATTAAGAGTTTGACGGCGTGCAGCAAGATGTTGAAGAGAAATGCAATGTTTTTGTGCAAGTTTCCGTGCTGACAACTTGTTCCCGTCTCCATGTGAGTCTAACAGATGGAGAAGTGCACAACATGTTCTTTTTTCTCTTAATTTTGCATAAATAATTCATAACAAACTGATTCTGGGTTTTATTTGTGTTGGCATAGAACAAAATAAATTCTGAAAAATTAGTTATTCCAATACAAGTGTCAGTCCCATAATAATCCTTGTAATTTAATCCTTTAAAAATAAGAACTGCATCTATATAGCAAATTCAGGACATTACAAAGTACCTCTCAGTGGGTTAAGCATTTTAAAGTATTGTAATATTTTAGTTATGTTAAATAATGTAAATTGAGTTCTGCAAATTGGCATTTTCTAAAAAAATCAATTTTAATTTTGAAGTAAGCTAAAGTAGCCTCCTAATATGTAGGTTTTATCTTCTACTGGCTTTCTGCCAAGTTGAAATCATAGACTGTAGCTTCCTGTCAGGGTGCATACCTTTATGACAGTATTTTCAGAATTCCTGGTTAATAACCTGTACTCCACGGCAAATTATATGCCATATTTTATGTCAGTTTTTTTTTAAGATTAGGCCTTTTTCTCTTTGAAATGTTAAACTCCCAAAGTTAAAGGTCAGTCAGGCAGATTCCAAATCTGTTTTATAATCAGTTTTATTTCAACTTGCACAACTGAAAGCTAACACACTGATTACATGTTTCTAAGTTCTCTCCCAAGCATGTCTTCGTTAACATAAATCCATTCCCTTTATCCCAATCCCATTTGATGTTGTGCATCCCTACCAAATCCGACTGAACAGGAACATGCACAACTCCCTTGTCCTATCAATGTCAGCCCCTGCTGTATTTTGTAATAGTTAATTAATAAAAGTTGATACCACTATGAAGCCAGTATTTAATGTGTCTTGGACATGAGGATTCAGCAAGTACTATGGCACTCTTGGAAGAAGTGCCGAAGTCTCAATGATGTTGAGTTTTTGCATCTTGTCCTTTAACAAGGCTTTGGAAAGAGAGCTACAATCAGTTGTAGCAGCTTGTAACTTCTCCACAGGCATGGGCTTGCCTCCCTCTGATAACAAAGCCAGGTATTTGATAAGGATTTGATGCTGTGAAAGGATGCATGCTTTCTCAAGCAACCTTCAAAGATTGCGAGTTCGGAAAAGGATAAATAGGGTGTTCACCAGGACTTTACACTTGACTCAGGAAAGGGAAAGCAACAGGAAGTATGGTGATAAATGAAAAGGGAAGCAGCAGGGTAGCATGTATGCAGGTGGGTTTCAGTTCAAGGCAGACTATGAAAGAGGAAAAAAGTGCAGGAGATATTAGGGATGTTGTGAATCATGACAGTAAGAAAACTAGCATAGGGGCATTTTACCTGAATGCTCATAGCATTCGGAACAAGGTTGATGAGTTAACAGAACAAATCATCATGAATGAATATGATTTGATAGCCATCATGGAGGATGGTCATGACTGGGAATTAAATATCCAGGGGTACTAGACTATTGAGAAGGACTGAAAGGAATGCAAGACAGGTGGGGTAGCTCTGATATTCAAGGACGACATCAGGGTGGTGCTGAGAGATTCTATGGAGCATGAGATTGAAGCCATTTGGTGGAAGTTAAGAATTCCAAGAAGAAAATGTCACTAATAGGCATAGTCTATAGGCCACCAAATAATAACATCACACTGGAGTGGGCAATAAACAAGGAAATAACTAATGCCCGTTAAAATGGTACGGCTATTATCATGGGAGATTTTAATCTGCATGTAGATTGGTCGAACCAGCTCGGTCAGGGAGCCTTGAGGAGGAGCACCTTGAGCGTATTGCGATAGTTTTCTTGAACAGTATATAATGGAACCGATGAGGGAGAAAACTATCCTAGATCTGGTCCTGTGTAATGAAACAGGAATAATTAATGACCTCATAGTCAGGGATTCTCTTGGAAGGAGTGATCACAGTGTGGTTGAATTTAGAATATGGATGGAACGTGTGAAGATAGAATCCAATACCAGGGTCCTGTGCTTGAACAAGGGAGACCACAATAGAATGAGGGAGGATTGGCTAAAGTTGATTGGAAACAGAGACTTTATGGTGCAACAGTTGACGAGCAGTGGAGGACCTTCAAAGACATTTTTTCAAAGTGCTCAGCAAAAGTATATCCCAGTGAAAAGGATGGACTATAAGAAAAGGGATCATCTGGCATGGGTGTGGGAGGCTAACCAAGTAAAAGAGAAGGCAAATAAAGGGGCCAAAAATGGCAGGAATCTAGAAAGTTGGGAAACTTTAAGGGTCAACAGAGAGCCACAAAAAAGAGCTATAAAGTAACATAGAGTATGAGAAAAAACTAGCACAGAATATAAAGACAGATAACAAGAGTTTCTGTAAATGTAAACAATGAAGAAGAGTGGTTAAAGTAAATGTTGATCCTTTAGAGGATAGGTTATTACTTGAATGGTAAAACGTTGCAGCGTGTTGCTGTGCAGAGGGACCTGAGTGTCCTTGTGCATGAATTGCAGAAGGTCAGTCTGCAGGTACAGCAAGTAAATAGGAAGGCAAATGGAATTTTGTCCTTCATTATTAAACGGTTGAGTTTAAAAGCAGAGAGGTAATGTTACAGATGTACAAGGTGCTGGTGAGTCCACACCTGGAGTACTGTGTGCAGATTTGGTCTCCTTAGTTGAGAAAGGATGTCCTGGCACTGGAAGGGGTGCAGAGGAGGTTCACCGGGTTGAGGGGTTTGGCTTATGCAGAGAGGCTGACTAGACTGGGACTATATTCAATGGAATTCAGAAGAATGAGGGAGTCTGACAGAAATATATAAAGTTATGAAGGAAATTGACAAAATAGAAACAGACAGGATGTTTCCATTGGTGGGTGAGACTAGGACAAGAGGGCATGGCCTCCAGACGAGAGGAAGCATGTTTCAAACTGAATTGAGAAGGAACTTCTTCACCCAGAGGATTGTTAATCTACGGAATTCCTTGCCCTGGGAAGTAGTTGATGCTACTTCAGTAATCGCTTTTAAAGTGAAGGGAGATAGCTTTTTGAAAAATGAAGGAATTAAGGGAAATGTGAAAACGTGGGCAAGTGGAGCTGAGGCCATGAAAAGATTGGCCATGATCTTATTGAGTGTGGAGCAGGCTGGAAGGGGGCAGATGGCCTACTCCTGCTTCTAGTTTGTATGTTCTAGTTCTGTGATGGTGGTGTGCGGTTTTGGTCTATTGTTTGTTTTTTCTGAGGAAGGATGTTCTGGCTCAAGAGGGACTGCTACAAAGGTTTGCTTGGCTGATTCCTGGGATATCAGGACTGATGTTTGAAGAGTGTCTGGATCATAAATTAAGATTATATTAGCTAGAGTTGAGAATAATGAGGTGGGATTTCATTGAAACCTAGAAAATGAAGACTGCAAGAAGTAGGAACGGAAGATTGCTGTTCGGCCCTTGAGCCCACACTGCCATTCAATAGGATCACGGCTGATACAATATTCCTTACTTGCATTTTCTGTCCTTTTCCCCATAACCTTTGATTCCCCGACTAATCAAGAATCCTTCTACCTCAACCTTAAATATCCACGAGGATTCATCCCCAAACCTCTCTGTGGCAAGGAGTTCCAAGGACACTCAACTCTCTGAGAGAAGAAACTCCATCACAACACAGTTTAAAATTGGTGCCCCTTTATTCTGCCCTTTGGTCCTACTCCCTCCCATGAGGGAAAAATCCTCTCAACGTTTACCCTGGCATGCCTCTTCAGAAACAAAAAGAACTGCAGATGCTGTAAATCAGAAACAAAAACAGAAATTGCCGGAAAAACTCAGCAGGCCTGGCAGCATCTGTTCAGAGAAATTAGAGTTAACATTTAGGGTCCAGTTACCTGACAAGGCATGTCTGTTTGAAGATAATGGTTACCACCTTCTCAGTGTTCAACTTGGTATTTATGGCATAAATTTCCATTTTGGTCTCTGAGCATGGAACTACCAAAATTGTGAGCATCAAAGAGGAAAATCTACCCCAGTATAATGTCTCCTGTGTCATGCATAACTGCGATCATTGTTGAATTATCCAGTTATTCTGAATGAGTAGAAAAGTTTAAATTGTAAGATGTGTTTTTCTCTCCTGTATGTTTTCATTCTGTATGGGATTCGGGGGGTGGGGGGGTGGGGGGGTGCAGTCTGCTATATGGGGGGGTTGGGGTGCAGTCTGCTATATGGGGGGGTTGGGGTGCAGTCTGCTATATGGAAGCGTGCACCATCCTTCAGGTGGAGACACAGTGAGAATGGGACAGCTCTCTGGAACTGAGCAAAACATTTTCAAACTCGGGATTCCTGGTGTCTTTTTGGGGTGAGAGGCTATTGAGAATGTTTGCTATTTCACACGTTAGGAGAATGCTAGCTGAGTTTGGCTGGGGCCCTTCAGTATTTTCTTTTTAAATTCATTCGGGGATGTGGTTGTTGCTGGCTGGGCCAACATTTATTGCTCATCCCTAATTGCCCTTGAAAAGGTGGTTTCCTCAAACTATCTCCCAGAACCACTGCAGTTTATTTAATGCAGGGACATCCAAAATGTCATTACGAGGGAGTTCCAGGAGATTGACCCAAGGACATGAGTAATTTTATGAGCTGTTTTGGTCTCCATTTCTAAGGAAGGGTGTGCTGGCAAGGGAGGGGGTCCAGAGGAGATTTACCAGAATGACCCCAGGGATGAAGGCCTTGTCATGAGGAGCAGTTGAGGATTGTACTCGATAGAATTTAGGATTGAAACTTATAGAATACTGAGAGGCCTGGATAGAGTGGGCATGGAGAAGATGTTTTCGCTAGTAGGAGAGTTTAGGACCCAAGGACACAGACTCAGAGTGAAGGGATGACCCTTTAGAACAGAGATGGGAAATAATTCCTTCAGCCAGAGGATGGTTAATATGTGCAACTTATTGCCACAGACGGCTGTAGAGGTCAAGCCATTGAGTGTATTTAAGACCAAGATAGATAGGTTCTTGATTATTAAGGGGAACAAGGGTTATAGAGAGAAGGCAGGCGAACGGGCTTGAGAAACATTTCAGCAATGGTTGAGCAGACATGTTGGGCTGACTAGTCGGATTTTGCTCCCATACCTCATGGGATGGTGATATACTTCTAACTCAAGTTGGTGAAGGGCTGGAGAGGGATTTGAGAGTGGTGGTTTTGCCATGTCTTTACTGTGGTTGGCCTGCTCGTTGGTAGTATTCATGTCTACGGTTCTGTCGAAGTAGCCTTTGTGAATGTCTGCACTGCCATGGAGATGGCACACACTGTTACTCCTGTGCATTCGTGATGAAAGGAGTGAATGTTTACATACCAGTCAGTTTGGCTGCCTTGTTCTGGAGGGTGTCAGGATTCCAGAATGTTGAGCGGAATTCCTTCAGGCAAGAGGGTAGTATTCCATCACTCTCCTGACTTGATAGTGGTCTGGCTTCGGTGAGTCCAGGGGTGAATTACTGTTACAGAATTCCTTGCCTCTGTCCTCTTCTTTACCTATACATTTCTATGATTAGTCCTGGTGAGTTTCTGATCAACAGTAACCTGCAGGATATTAGTCATATGAGATTCAGTGATGGTCATGCCATTGATGTCAACGGGTAATTATTAGATTCTGTCTTGTTGGAGATGTTATTTCCCAACGTTTGTACAGTGTGAATGTTATTTGCCCTGTATACTGTGCTAGGACACATAGCAACTGGTAGTATCTGTACCTCTGAGACAGGAGGACTGGATTCATGTTTAAGTTACACCTGCTGTCAAGGTGTGTACTAACATTTCTGAACGGATTGATTATAAAATATTTGCATTAGGAACCCCTTCCATCCCAAGCATCTTGGAACTGAGGTATGTGACCTCCACCAACCCCAACCATTTTCCATTGACCCAGGGATGACTCTAATAATTATGATTGGGTTTTACTAGAGCTCCTTGATCCTACTGTCAGTCAAAGGTAGCCTCGATGTCATGTGCTGTCACTCTCACCTCAGCCCTGGTGTGTTTTGTTTTGTCCACGTTGAATCAAGGCTGTCCTGAATCACATGCTGAGTGGCTCCGACTACCAGGCAGCAGGCTAGTGCTGAACAGATGCAGTTTGGTGGCATTGTTGATGCCACGTCCTGATGATCAAGAGTAGACTGACTGACTGGGCGATAATTGGCCGAGTTGGAGTTGTCCTACTTTTTGTGAACAGGCCATACCTGAACAATTTCCCAAGTTCCTGGCAGTTGTCAGTGTTGGAGCTGTATTGAAGTACCTTGGCTGGAGACATGGCCAGTTCTAGAACGTGGCTTTAGTACAATTGCAGGATGTTACCGGGGACTGTTGCCTTGATTGTATCCAGTGCCTTCCACCATTTCTGGATATTGTGGAAAATTTATTGAGTTGGCTGAAGACTGACATCTGTGATGCTGGGAACGTCTGGAAGAGACTGTGATTGATTATACACACGGCTCCTCTCGCTGGAGATTGTTGCAAATGCTTCAGCCTTGTCTTACGCATTAAAGTGCTGTGCTCGCCCATGATTGAGGATGGGGATATTTGTGGAGCTGCCTCCTCCACTGAGATGGTAATTATCTCCTCACGGAGCATTATGTTATGGGCATACTGGAGTGGCTCTGCACTTGCAATATAGATCTGACAAATCCTGGAGAGGTCAGAGGTGTTGAAGTATGTTTCCAATCATATGAGAGCATCAAATTTGTCTCTGTGTCACTCTGTGCACAGTACAAATTGAAATTGAAAATTCGGCTTCATTTCTTTCGGAGTGTTGATCTGTATTGTGGACTGTGCTATCAATTACAGTGTTTTAGTGGTTCCTGATCTCATTATATTGAATGTCATTGACTATGTATTCAGATTCAATATAAACTCAACTGAAAGGAATAGGGTTCAGAGCTGTGTATTGTGGTAATCTTTGTTCTGGAACACAGTCATCACAAGCTGAAAACTTACCGGATTTTCATGACTAAGGTGCACCAATTCGTGCAAGAACAGCTGATGTGTCATCCTGGCTGTTGATGGTCTTTGTAATTATGTCTATCTAAACAATGTAACTTGTCTCCTTTGCTATCAGGCTATGTAAAGGATGTGCCATAAATGGTGGCTTGACCTCAACTATTACTAATTACTTAGGCTCTTAAACTCATCAACTTTTGTGATTAAGACTTTAGTTACCATGCCTTTTAGCAGCTCTATATAACAATTGTTTATTTGATCACCTGATTATTTAGGAATCGTAGAAATGAGGATTCAGGGTTAGAGGCGCAGTGTAATGGCCTTTCCTCTGGACCAGAAGTTCCATGTTTAAGTGATGGCCATTAAGGTGTGTCAGAACCTGTCCTAACATGTTGATGATTTTGTTTTAGGATGGGATGATTTGTGGAGGATACCATCCCAACCACAAATCACCAGCGGTTGGTCCTTTAGCGTGTGATAGCGAGATTGAGCAGAATTTCAGGAAACAAACTGAAAGGTGATGGAGGTGCACTGGTTGTTGAGATGGTGTTTGAGGCTGATTAGTGGAATGTAAACAGTGGTTAGCACTGCTGCCTCAAGGCACTAGGGACCCAGGTTCAATTCCAGCCTCAGGCGACTGTCTCTGTAGAGTTGCAAGTTCTCCCTGTGTCTGCGTGAGTTTCCTCCGGGTGCTCCGATTCCTCCCATGGTCTAAAGCTGTGCAGGTTAGCTGGATTGGCCATGGGAAATGCAGAGTTACAGGGATCAGGTAGGGGGTTGAGTCTGGGTGGGATGCTGTTTGGAGGAAATTAGATTACTTACAGTGTGGAAACAGGCCCTTCGGCCCAACAAGTCCACACCGACCCGCCGAAGCGCAACCCACCCATACCCCTACATATACCCCTTACCTAACACTACAGGCAATTTAGCATGGCCAATTCACCTGACCCGCACATCTTTGGACTGTGGGAGGAAACCGGAGCACCCGGAGGAAACCCACGCAGACACAGGGAGAACGTGCAAACTCCACACAGTTAGTCGCCTGAGGTGGGAATTGAACCCAGGTCCCTGGCGCTGTGAGGCAGCAGTGCTAACCACTGTGCCACCGTGCCGCCCATAAGGCTGAATGGCCTGTTTCCACACTGTAGGGATTCTAGGATTTCTAAAACAGACATTAGAAAGTAAGGAAGATGTGGAATGAAGGGGAAGGAAAGAAGAAAGGAAAATATGACAAAAGGCTGGAGAGGACCATGTTGTGAAGATGTTTGGCAGGAGGATGGGAAACAGAGCTGTGGATTAGAGGTTGTGGTAGCTGGTGAACAGGCAGAAACAGCATGCAGTGTCTGAGGAGGGATAGACAGTTGATAGGGCAAAGTTGCAGTCAGTGTGATGGGTTGAAGTGTGTCAGTTTTAACACACAGGAATAAAGGGGATGAACTTGCATCGTGGATCAGTACTTGAAGCTACTTCATTGTGGCCATTACTGAGACTTAGCTATCACAGGGGCAGGAATGGTTGTTGGATGTCCCGGCATTTAGATTCTTCAGAGGGAATAGGTGGAAGGTAAAAGAGCTGGGGGAGTGGTGTTGCTCATCAGGGATAGTATCACAGCTGCAGAAAGGGAGGTCGTCGAGGTCGGTTTGTCTACAGAGTCAGTGGGTGGAAGTCAGACACAGGAAAGGAGCAGTCACTTTATTGGGAGTTTTCTACAGGCCCCCCCAATAGCAACAGAGACACTGAGGAGCAGATTGGGAGGGAGAATTTGGAAAGGTGGGGAAGCAACATGGTCATTGTCATGGGTGACTTCAACTTCCCTGATATTGATTGGAACCTCCTTAGTGTATATAGTTTGGATGGAGCAGTGTTTTTTCAGGTGTGTCCAGGAAGGATTCCTGACTCAGTATGTAGATAGGCCAACTAGAGGAGAGGCCATATTGGATTTGGTGCTTGTCAACGATCCAGGTCAGATGTCAGATCTGAGATCACAACTCCCTGACGTTTACTATAGTCATGGAGATGGATAGTAGCAGACAAGATGGGAAAGTATTTAATTGGGGGAGGGGTAATTACAATACTGTGATGCAAGAAATGGGGAGCATAAATTATGAGTCAATATTCTGAGGGAAATGCACAACAGAAATGTGGAGGTTGTTTAGGGAGTACTTGCTTATAGTACTGGATAGGTTTGTCCCATTTGAGGTAAGGAAGAGATGAGGAGAAAGTGAGGTCTGCAGATGCTGGAGATCAGAGCTGGAAATGTGTTGTTGGAAAGGCACAGCAGGTCAGGCAGCATCCAAGGAACAGGAGGTTCGATGTTTCGGGCATAAGCTCTTCTTCAGGAATGAGGAATGTGTGTCCAGCAGGCTAAGATAAAAGGTAGGGAGGAGGGACTTGGGGGGAGGGGTGTTGGAGATGCGATAGGTGGAAGGAGGCCAAGGTGAGGGTGATAGGCCGGAGTGGGGTGGGGGCGGAGAGGTCAGGAAGAAGATTGCAGGTTAGAAAGGCGGTGCTGAGTTCGAGGGATTTGACTGAGACAAGGTGGGGGGAGGGGAAATGAGGAAATTGGAGAAATCTGGAGAACTGGACTCCTCCATCGCCAGACCATAACAACACGATGGTTACAGGAAGAGCGCCTCATCTTCCGCCTAGGAACCCTCCAACCACAAGGGATGAATTCAGATTTCTCCAGTTTCCTCATTTCCCCTCCCCCCATCTATCACATCTCCATCGCCCCTCCTGGGAACCTGCACCTGGAGTCAGAACAGGTGAGGATGTAGTTAATGAATACTTTGCTTCAGTATTCACCAGTGAGAGGGACCTTGTTGTTTGTGAGGACAGCGTGACACAGGCTGATAGGCTCAAACAGATTGGTGTTAAGAAAGAGGATGTATTGGAAACTTTGAAAAACATGAGGATAGGTAAGTCTCCTGGGCCAGATGGGATATACCCAAGGTTACCAGGGAGGCGAGGGAAGAGATTGCTGCAACTTTGGTGATGATCTTTGCTTCCTCACTGTCCACTGGAGTACTGCCAGATGATTGGAGGGTGGCAAATGTTATTCCCTTGTTGAAGAAAGGGAGTAGGGACAATCCTGGGAATTACAGACCAGTCAGTCTTACGTCAGTGGTGGGCACGGTATTGGAGAGAATTCTGAGACAGGATTTATGATTATTTGGAAAAGCATAGTTTGATTAGAGATAGTCAGCATGGCTTTGTGAGGGGCAGGTCATGCCTCACAAACCTTATTGAATTCGTTGATGATGTGAAAAAACACAATGCTGAAGGTAGAGGAGTGGATGTAGTGTACATGTATTTTAGCAAGGTGATTGATAAGGTTCCCCATGGTAGGCTCATTCAGAAGGTAAGGAGGCATGGGATTCGGGGAAATCTGGCTGTCTGGATACAGAATTGGCTGGCCCATCGAAGACAGAGGGTTATGGTTGATGGAAAGTATTCAGCCTGGAGCTGGGTGACCAGTGGTGTTCTGCAGGGACCTGTTCTGGGACCTCTGCTGTTTGTGATTTTTATAAATGACTTGGACAAGGTAAGTGGAAGAGTGTGTTAGTAAGTTTGCCGATGACACAAAAGTTGGTGGAGTTGTGGATAGTGTGAAGGGCTGTTGTAGGTTGCAACAGGACATTGACAGGGTGTAGAGCTGGACTGAGAAATGGCAGATGGAGTTCAACCTGGAAAAGTATGAAGTGATTCACTTTGGAAGGTCAAATTTGAATGCAGGTTACAGAGATAAAGGCAGGATTCTTGGCAGTGTGGACGAACAGAGGAATCTTTGGGTCCATGTTCATAGATCCCTCAGAATTGCCACCCAAGTTGATAGAGTTGTTAAGAAGGCATATGGTGTGTTGGCTTTCATAGTAGGTGGATTGAGTTTAAAGGCAGTGGGGTTATGCTACAGCTCTATAAAGCCCTGGTTAGACCACACTTGGAATATTGTGTTCAGTTCTGGTCACCTCATTATAGGAAGGATGTGGAAGCTTTAGAGAGGGTGCAGAGGAGATTTACCAGGATGCAGCCTCGACTGGAGGGCATGTCATAGAACTTAGAACATTACAGTGCAGTACAGGCCCTTCGGCCTCAATGTTGCATTGACCTGTGGAACCAATCTGAAGCCCATCTAACCTTCACTATTCCATTTTCATCCATATGTTTATCCAATGACCATTTAAATGTCCTTAAGGTTGGCAGTGCATTCCACACCCCTACTACTCTATGAGTAAAGAGACTACCCCTGACATCTGTCCAAGATCTATCACCCTCAAATTAAAGCTATGTCCCCTCGTACTAGCCATCACCATCCAAGGAAAAAGACTTTCATTGTCCATCCTATCTAACCCTCTGATTATCTTATGTCTCAATCAAGTCACCTCTCAAAATTCTCTCTAATGAAAACAGCCTCAAGTCCCTCAGCGTTTCTTGATAAGACCTTCCCTCCATACCAGGCAACATCCTAGTAAATCTCTTCTGCACCCTTTCCGATGCTTTCACATCCATCCTATAATGTGGTGACCAGAACTGTACGCAAAACTCCAAGTGTGGCCACACCAGAGTTTTGTACAGCTGCAGCATGACCTTGTGGCTCCGAAACGCAATCCCTCTCCCAATAAAAGCTAACACACCTTAACAACCCTATCAACCTGGGTGGCAACTTTCAGGGATCTATGTACCTGGACACTGAGATCTGTCTGCTCATTTATGCTACCAAAAATCTTCCCATTAGCCCAGTACTCTTTCTTCCTGTTGTGCCTTCCAAAGTGAATCACATCACACTTTTCCACATTAAACTCCATTTGCCACCTCTCAGTCCACCTCTGCAGCTTATCTATGTCCCTCTGTCACCTACAACATCCTTCAGCACTATCCACAACTCCACTGACCTTAGTGTCATCTGCAAGTTTACTAATCCATCCTTCTACGCCCTCATCCAGGTCGTTTATAAAAATGACAAACAGCAGTGGACCCAAAACAGATCCTTGTGGTAAATGTCTTGTGAAGAAAGGTTGAGGGAGCTTGGTCTTTTCTCATTAGAGCGAAGAAGGATGAGAGATGACTTGACTTGGGTGTAAAGATGATGAGAGGCATATACCAGAGGGAGGTTCTTTACACACTCGGTACAACATGGAGGGCCGAAAGGCCTGTACTGTGCTATAATGTTCTCATTTCTCTGTGAAACTTATTGCCAGGTGAGCAAAAGGAGGATGCTGTGAAAACAAGGTGGGGGAGTTTTTCCAAGGAAGAATTTTAAAAAGAAATTTACACACAAAAATGCCGGTCTTTGTATAATGTGTTAAATAGGGGATGAGATAAACATGCTGGGGCCTTCCTTCCGAGCTCTCCCAATTGGATGCTGCAAACCTCGGAGGGCCAGGGCTCCTGCTGAAGCAGTGACCATCCATTGTGCCAATCTGCTGGGAGGTTCATTAACATCAGTGATGCTGTCATACCAGTCCCAGTTCCATATTTAACCATGTTCTTTAGTATAATGTTGCTCATTGTGACTATAGTGAAGAGCTAGAAATGACAAAATTTCACAAAGGCGGAATAGCTGGTGTGATAACCTTCTGTTTAATTACAATTATAGCACGTACATTTGAGTGAATGCTGGTTTAAGACATTCAGTGGCAGGGAACTGGGTAATAGGCTAGTAATTAATGGTGGATGTTATAGAGTCATAGAGATGTACAGCATGGAAACAGATCCTTCGGCCCAACCCGGCCATGCCGCCCAGATATCCCAACCCAATCTAGTCTCACCTGCCAGCACCCGGCCCATAATCTTCCAAACCCTTCCTATTCATATACCCATCCAAATGCCTGTTAAATGTTGCAATTGTACCAGTCTCCACCACTTCCTCTGGCAGCTCATTCCATACACGTACCACCCTCTGCGTGAAAAAGTTGCCCCGAGGTGTCTCTTATATCTTTCCCCTCTCACCCTAAACCTATGCCCTCTAGTTTTAGATTCCCTGACCCCAGGGAAAAGACCTTGTCTATTTACCCTGTCCATGCCCCTCATAATTTTGTAAACCTCTATAAGGTTGGTGAATGTGAACAGGACATACAGCAGGGGGGCTAGGTAATTGAAAAATCCTCACTGCCTCATTCTGACTGCAGTTGAATGGTCTTTTGTTTGACTTTTAATACCTTTTTATTAAGAATTTTATTTAGAGGCCTCAGCATCTTGTAAAAGCCAAGGTTTGGAATTGACGCTTTTCCCCAAGCCTCTGATCCTGTTAAATGTAAATTGTGCAGTTTAAGATTATCCCAGCAGGCTTCGGGATTGTTGAGTCTGCTGCCAATAGCATACCTTCCAGGAGTAGCTGAGCTGATATAGAAGAGTGGTAAAGTTAGGAGTTAGAAAAGAAAGTTCTAACTTAGCTCTGACTGCAGCTTCCTCCTGATGGGATGGATTGCAGAATTCCTGCTTCGTTGGTGAATTGTCAGAATGTGAACTACTGCCTCACACAGTTCTTCAGCACAAAACATGTACCATATTTTATTGCTCAAATAGTGGTGCAGAGTGTCATCTTTCAGAGTTGAGAATAAGAAATTTTCATTGTGAACAAAAAATTGCCAACAACTTACCAGACCTTTAGGGCTGCTGTCTTTTTAGAGGGAGAGAGAGAGAGAGAGAGAGAGAGAGAGAACTGGTGGTGGTTTAACCTGAGGCTCACTCGGGTCAAGGAGGATAATCCTTCATAGTGGGGGAATTGAGTTCAAGGTGCCATTCTGCATCTGGTTACTTAACCCGACAGAGCTACATGGACCCCTGCCTATGAACAAGCAACTGTGCTAACATTGTATGGTCATTCCTGAGATCTGCTGCACCAGTGTTGGAAGTGATGCAGTGGTGAGTATTTACTTGGATTGACTTGAATTGTTATAAAATAACTGTCTATTGACTGTGATGCTTCAAAATGATGATGAATGCAGAGCAAGTAGATTTACAGTTAGGTCATATTCTTTCTTCAGTAAGCTGCTAAATTGGTTTTATTTTGATGACGGTTGCTCACATTTTGTTTAATATAAGGGCTACCAGTATAAATGTGTTGTCAACAAATTCTTGACCTACGTTTTTGTTTAGATTACTTTGCTTAGTGTGGAAACAGGCCCTTCGGCCCAACAAGTCCACACCGACCCGCAACCCACCCATACCCCTATATTTACCCCTTGCCTAACACTACGGGCAATTTAGCATGGCCAATTCACCTGACCCGCACATCTTTGGACTGTGGGAGGAAACCGGAGCACCCGGAGGAAACCACGCAGACACGGGGAGAACGTGCAAACTCCACACAGACAGTCGCCTGAGTCGGGAATTGAACCGGGGTCTCAGGCGCTGTGAGGCAGCAGTGCTAACCACTGTGCCACCATGCTGCCCACTACTATAAGCAGTATAGTTAATAGGAACAATTTTGATGATTGCATAATGTTCAGCTCATTTTGAGCAATTGTTTCTTCCTCCTTTATAACTGAACTGATGGAAGTTGAGAATGCTGGTTTGATATCCAGCTTGCTCTCTCCCAAACTGAAGTTCTTATATGCTGTGATTGCAATTCCCCTGACAACGTGATCCAACCTCATTACACTTTAGTAGATCTGAAATCGCCTGTTCTGGGTAGGTTCTATAATGTACTGCTATAAGAAGTAATCCCTCCTGAACTCTGGAAATTTGTCTTCCATGTTATTCTGACCCAGTCAATATGCAGACTAAAGTCCGCCATGACTATTGTAGTGCCACCCTTACAGGCCTATACAATTTATATTTTTTATCTACTGTGAGGTAACTCGTTTAGGGACCAATCTGTTTCTCCGTCACAATCTATTCCACCTATCTCACAACTCTGCACCGATACCACCCTTTATTAACAAACCTCCCTTCATCACTCTTTTCTTTGGGCCTGTTCTTCCAGAACATCGAATGCCTTTGAATATTGAGTTCCCAGTCTTGCTCACCCTGGAACCACATCAGTGTAATATCTATAAAATCACATTCATTAATTTCTATTTGTGTCATCACCTCATCTATTTTATTACAAATTCTGTGAATTCAGGTAAAGTGATTTTAAGCATTTTATTATTTACCATTATTAATTATTTACCATTGCTAATGGGGGAGGTGATAGCCTAGTGGTATTATCGTTGGACTGTTAAACTGGGATCTCAGGTTCAAATCCCAGTTGGTGGAATTTGAACTCTATTAAAAACCTGGCCTACATGTGACTCCAGGCCCACAGCAATGTGATTGACTCTTAAATTGCCCCCTGGGTAATTAGGGATGGCCAATAAATATTGGGGTGAGCCAGTGACACCCTCATCCTGTGAATGAATAGAAAAATAACAAATCTCTCTGATTCTAATTTCTGCTGCATTCATTCTGTATATATTTTCTACCCTTTCCTGTTACTTTGACTATCATTTCCTTCTTCCCTACTCTACTCTCTTGCTGTTTTTTTTGTTTTCAAACATCCCTTCAGTTGAATCTTTCCCTCTTTCCTCCCCACCCTGCAACTAATTTAAAGCCCCATTTACAATCCTGTGATACAATTCACCAGGACACTGGTCCCAGCATGATTCAAATGAAGCCCTGCTCACCAACACAGCTTTCTCTGTCTCATTTTCCTCCAGTGCCAGTGACAAATGTCAAATATCACCCCTGCCATGGTGTGATTTGGACCATGACCAATAGCCTGGGGTTCTGGATTGCTCATGCAGTGACATTACCATTGCACCATGACAGCAACGAACATTCACACCGCACAAGTGCCAGGAAATGACCATTTCCAACAAAAGATGTTCAGCAGCATGACTATTGCTGAAACCATCACTGAAACCACCCTCCAGCTTACCATTAATAAGGAACTAAGCTTGGACTAGCTATGTAAATGGTTAGGTGCTGGGAATTCTGCAGTGAGTAACTAGCCTCCTGACTCACAAAACCTGTCCACCATCTACAAGGATCAAGACAGGGAAGTAAAGGGGAAATCCCACTTGCCTGATGGATGCAGTATCAGCAACACTCTGGAAGGTTGACACCACCCAGGACAAAGCAGCAGCTTGTTTCCCCATCCACCAAGATTCACTCTTTTTTTTCACTGATGTATCTTCTACAAGATCAGCTGTAGGATCTCACAAAGAATCTTTCAAAAGCACCTTCTGAACTTGTGATTGATACCACCAGAAGGACAAGGGCAGCAGATTCACAGGAGCATGACTATCTGCAAATTTCCCTCCAAGCCACTCACGATCTTGACTTGAAACTGTTTGTCTGCTGTCACTGTGTCAAAATTCTGGAATTTCCTTCTGAATAGCACCAGGGGAGTGTCTCTGAACCAGATGGACTGCAGCAATTCAAGGACACAGGCAGCGCATTCTCAGATTCTCGAGGGCAGTTATTGTTGGCTTATTCAGCCATGCATGCTACCTATGAAAGAACGTAAAAGTGTTTGCTTTCTGATGTTCCTAATTTGATAATCCAGTCCAATTCTTGTCAAAATTAAGTTTGCCAGTTGCTTTAATGACATGTTTACCAGGGTTATAAATTTCAAACTCAGTCTATGTAAAATTTGGATGTATGTAATAAGTGAGGCCTTAGGTTAAATACATTATGTCAGGTAAGACAATTAGATTGTGACAATCCTGTTTTTGCAATGCCTGTGTTGTGCAGTCTGCAGTGGAATCAGGTATGATTTCATTGGTGTTGGTCACTTATTTTTCAAACTACTGTGACCACGTAGCACAAAATTAATAAAGTGTGAAGCTGAAATGTTATAAGATCACATGTCGAGGATTAGTAAAATGTAATTTAGAGATTTTTCATGATACTGTTCCAAGTGTGAAATAGTTTTAATGTTGACATTTGAAGGGTCAGGCTTCCTGAATCAGCAGGAAACTGGTCGTCTCTTATTTACGTGATTGAAGGTGTGTTGCAGAATGAATAGATCCATGAAACTGATAGGTTAAGGTGAGTTTTCAATTGGTAACCACAAAACCGCTTTGTAAGAGGAAGTCTCAGTTATGCTATTCTGAGTCAATTTCTCTCTGAGTTTAACCGAATGTTTTACTTTGTGTATACGGGCAGTCATGAAACATGAGAATTTCTTTTCATATGAGAAGTCTCTGCTCAGTATTTCCATGAGGACAAAAGATAACGTATCAATCCCTAATCCCAAATGATGAGAGAATAGGGAGAACATGGCCATCTCTGCAGGAGCTCCTCAGGGTAGTTTCCTAGGCCCAGATATCTTCAGCTGCTGCTTCAATGACCTTTTCTCATCATAAGGTCAGAAATGGAGATGGTCGCTCATGATTGGACAATTTGCAACTCCACAGGTACCGAAGCAGTTCATGGTCAATCTGTGAAGATCTGGATAATATTGAGGCTTGGGCTGACAAGTGATAAGGAACACAATTTCGGTGCAATGATCATTTCCAATTTCTAAACATTTCCTTTGAAATTTAGTGGTATCATGATTACAGAATCCCCCACTATCTACATCCTTGGGGTTAACATTGACCAGAAACTGAACTGAACTGGGTTAGTCAAATAAATACTGTGACTATAAGAGCAGGTCAGAGGTGATGGAATACTCACCACTTGTCTTGAGGGGTGCAGCTCCAACAGCTTGACACCATCCAGGACAAAGCAGCCCGCTTGATTAGCACCACATCCACAAACATCTCCTCCCTCTATCACCAACATTCAATAGCATCAGTGTGTGTACTATCTACAAGATGCATTGCAAAAATTCGCGAAAATTCCTTGGACAGCACCTTCCAAATGTGCAACCACTTCAATCTAGAAGGACAAGGACAACAGATACATGGAAACACCATCCCCATGCATATTCCCCTCCAAGCCACTCACCATTCTGACTTGGAAATATATTGCCCTTCCTTCACTGTTACTGGGTCAAAGTCCTGGAATTCCCTCCCACCAGCATTGGTGTGCCTGTCCAAAATGGACTGCAGCAGTTCAAGAGGTCAGTTCATCTCCACCTTCTCCAAGGGAACTAGGGATTGGCCATGAATTCTGACCCAGCCAGTGACCCCCAAATCCTCTAAGTGAATAAAATTAACATAGCCATCTGAATGTCATGAGTTCTGCAAGATCATTTCAGAAGGGGAAGTAGGCAGTACTGTGGCACTAATTGAAAATTTCTTTCAAAGAACCTGCAGGAGTTGGATGAATTGAATAGCCTCCCTTCATGTTAAAATTCACTCACACCAGGTTATAGTCCAGCAGGTTTATTTGGAAGTAGTGCTTCCAAATAAACCTGTTGGATTATAACTTGGTGTTGTGTGATGTTTAACTTTGTCGACCCCAGTCCAACACCGGCTCCTCCACATCATCCCTCCATGTTGTAATTTTCTGTTTGATTCTTGAAATCAGAGATGCTCATCAATGAAAGATTGTTGTCAAATCTGAGATGACCAACAGGAATTAATAAAATATTGTCGTTGAATAAGAGAATAAAATCTCCGATAGATTTTCAGTGTCTCCGTTGGTCTGATGTAAGCTCACTACTTGCCCAGGATACATGACCTTTGGTTGCTTTCCCTGTTGCACACTCAGAGAAAGGACTGTTTAGCCCATGAAGAGGTAATGTATGCTCCACTACAGACAAGCTTGATTTAGTGAGTTTCCCTTAAATCTTAAACAGCCCCCAATTTAGAAAAGTATTGATTTCCTAGTTTATTCATGCTTCTTGGGATGAATAAATTTATTTCCTTTTAAAATGTAAAATTTTGTGTCATTTTAGTATACCACTTAAATAGTACCTTTATAAAACTGTTTGAATCAAAAACAAATCCATGTTTGTTTGCAGTATTAGGCATGTAGAGTGTGAACAGACATTGATAGTGATTAAACAGTGAACTGGCCAAACCAACCCCCCCCCCCCCCCCCCCACCCACCTTTGAATTTATTGTGTGAAATATGCTGGGTTTTTTTCACTTGCTTTCTTTCTTTATGCCATAGTTGCTGCTTGCAGCGATCTGTAGAATGCTGATGTAAGGGTAATCGAAAGTGTTCTTTCCTACAATCTGTTTTAATTCCAGAAGTTGTAATTTATTGGAGTGTAATGGCTCTTAGTAGAAGGAAAGTACAGAGAAAATGTTGGGAATTGCAAACGAAAAGAGACTGATCAGCATCTATGAAAATATAGATTGCTCTTTCAGGTGCTTACTCTTTTATCACTAAAAGAATAGCTGTTATTCCTATAACAATCAATCCAGTTTAATCTATTCTTCCAATTTATTCCAAACTTTGAACCCTGCCTTTCATACTGCAACTTTATCCCCAGGTAAGTAGAAACTCCTCTCACTGGAGAGATTTCTATTCTCTGCAAATCAAACATTACTGATAGGATTTCTGAGTTGAAGTTATTTCCGCATGTTGACTACTACTCTTTATTTAAAATGGCTTACATTGACTGTTGATAATATAAATGTTTTAATTCACTGATTTAGAACAGAAGATGGATATTGCTACAAATGTGAATTTCTTCAGATCAGATCATATTTGATACTACATCCTGTATCTGTCACAGACTCTCAAGATGCTGAGTGAATATATTTGGGTTCAACACTATAGTTTCCTATTGAAGGGGCATCATTGCAGCAGTGCAAGGATTGCTTCTGAATAGATATAGTTTCTGGATGCCTTGCTGAAGAAACTAAATCATTGTACTGAAAACAGTGTGTTGGAAATCAGAGCAGCTCAGGCAGCATCCATGGAGGAAGAGCAAGCTAACATTTAGATGACTCTTCGCCAGGGCCATGGACGTTGCTTGACCCACTGTGATCTCCAGCATTTGTTATCTTCAGTTCAGATTTCAACATCTGCAGTCATTTGCTCCCAGATCATTGTTCTGTTGTATTTTGTTCGAGCTATTGTAGGCTTGTGCTTGAGGCTGTTAAAACCTTCTAATAATGTGTCGTCTTCAAACCTGAGGTGTAAATAGCATTTATAGAAATATTTTGAAGAGATGGTGTAATTATTCTATTTTTGTTTCACCCCTTGAGTGGCCAACGGTTTTAATATATGATGTCATGATGGTGATAAAATGTGGGCCACCAATATTTGACTTCCATCATGATTGTCATATCTGATACTCTCATGAAATGAAATGGGTTTGAAAAGATAAGAAAACCTGACTGTCAAAGGGGCTATAGCATGGGCCGCACAGTGAACAAGAGGCAGTCTGACCGGAAACACTCATTTTAACAAAAGAGACTGACATCAGTCTGGAATGCAGAAAGCTGGGTCTCCTACTTGTTTTAAGCCTTTATAAATTTTGCATATCAGAGATAAAGACACCATCTGTGATTATCTAGCTTACAGGCAATGAAGCCAGACACGGGCATATATAATTGAGATCTATTTTGTGTTCTCAAGCTGGACAAAACTGGGTGACAAAGTAAATTGGAAAAACATCTGAACATGAAGATATCAAAAGTATCTGCAATCTTCGTTGCTGCTATTGATCTAAGACACAGGCCTGTGGTTTTGGATTAAAACCTTACATCTGTAGGACATCCTAAGCACTTTAAATCACTTTTTTTTTAATGTTCCTTTTGTACTGGATGCTCCCTTTTGAAATTGACGTGTGTGTTTGTGTGTGTGTGTGTGTGTGTTTAATGTTATATTCAAAAAAGCCTTGTAGATTTTTTTGTTTCTGGTGAACTTGTTAACTTCATTTTAATGGAATAGAGGAAGAGTTGCATGCTGAAAATGGTCTTGTTATGACAGAGTCATAAATCACATGACACTGGGTTATAGTGCAACAGGTTATGACAGACTAAGCAAGTTGTAAAGATAGAAGCCAATCCATCTTTCCTTAATTGGTCAAGACAATGAATAACAGTTATTTTTGCCCCACATTAGAATTGTGAAATCTTATACTTTTGTTCCTGTAATAAAAGCAATTTCAATTTTCTTTTGGAAATTCCTATAGTTGTTGCTGACACCTGTAGACACTGTAAAATCAAATGATAGTCAGGGAACATCTCTGAACATTTCTGGAACCATACAAATGTTATTTCATAGAATCCCTGCAGTGTGGAAACAGACCATTTGGCCACACAAGTCCACATTAACCCTCAAAAGAGCATCCCACCCAGAGCCATTCCTCTATTGTATTACTCAACATTTTTCCCCTGACTAACGCACCTAACCTACACATCCCTTGAACACTATATAGGCAATTTAGCATGGCCAGTTCACCAGACTTTGAATTGTGGGAGGAAACTGGGCCACCCAGAGGAAACCCACATGGACACGAGGAGAATGTGCAAACTCCACGCAGACAGGCGTCTGAGATTGGAATCGAACCCGGGTCCCTGGCTCTGTGAGGCAGTAATGCTAACCACTGAGCAACCGTGCCACCCACTAGTATTGTAAAATTGAGTAACTACTACCCCTGTTGTTTTTACCAATTCTGCCCTTTGCCTATTGTTAAATAGTACAGTTATTACAGAAGATTTGTTTTGCACATACTGTATGTCTCAATAGAACATGCTGATAAATTCATCAGTTTGAAAACTCCAGAAGTCCTGGTTTGAAGATCAATGCTGTAATTGACACATTGTAAATTAAAATCTTACCTTTACATTAGTTTGTTCTGTCAGGTTTGTGAACAGTCAATATTAATTTAAAGGTAATTAAATTCAATTAAATTCCATGCTAGATTAGGGTTAGATATAAATAAAATAGAAGACCCTTATGACCTCAGACATTTTCCAATGATTTGCCAATCTGTTCTGCGAACTTCATTCAATCATATGGAAAGCACAACTTTACAACTTCTTGCACCAGCAAGGTAGTGGCAGTTACTGGGAGCTGAAGCGATCATGTTTATCATTCAACTGTACAAGTGAGCTGGATGTTCAAGGGCACTGTAGGATTTACTGGAGTATTAACAAGTGATTAAAAGGTAAATCTGACTAAAGTGCCAAGTTTGCTTCAAACATAATTGGTTAAGCTAGTTCTGTATTCAAAGAAAACTGACTATGCTTTCTTTGACAAATAGATTGATACACAGTGTTATGGACTAGGCCAGACCACTCAAAACATTCTTAAGCAGGCAGCCCAGACCATAACTTTGCAATTTGTTTTGGTAAGTGCACAGTGAACGTTATCTGGATTAATTAACGAGGTTGACTGTCAGGTTTAAAACAAACAAAAAGAATTATTCACAACATTACACAATGAAACATGAAGATCAGAATAGAGAACCCCTACAGAACTCAGTCTATCCAAGCTAAACCTAATTATGCTGTTCCGAATACACAGTCTAATAAATAAACCTCCCCTTTAATACTCAGGGCAAAAAAGGGTCAGATGTTTACAGGTTGACGTTAGAAGGGCAGAAGAGAGAGTTTCCATACAACTCACTGTTGAACTCTGGACCAGATCTGGACTGAACTAAATGCTCAGCTCAGCTAGAGAGCTGACCACTCCCTTTCATTATACAGGTCACTGCTAAAACATGACCACTTTGGCCTGAAGTCTCATCCCTGTTACATAGAAACAAAAGGCCTCTCAAAAACCTTTTCATCTCTGTACCAAACCAGACTGATCAGAGCCCGGCTCGGTTTATTACCCCTCTGAAAAAATTAAGGGCAGAGTCTCCTTGAGCCAAGGAACAGGTCTTAAAAAAAAGACTAGCTTTGTGACAATAATCGTACAGTGCTCTATCAAAGCCACTTTCACCATGTAAACCATTTTCTAACCGAGTTTATCCAGTTTGATTATGTCTTAAATGTTTCCCTATTCTAATAAGATGAGGAACCAGCATCTTTTCTATTACCTCTTTTAAAGGAACCCCATCGTGTGAGAACAGTACATTATGCAGGGAAAAAAAAAGCTGCTCATTCTTTTCATAGATTAAAACATGTTTGTCTTGATAAAATATTTTTGCGCTGATAAAATATTCCACTTCATGGCTTGGTTGAAGAGAGCAATTTAAATAAATTCCAGCTAGAGTCTCCTAACCTTGAAATGAAAACCTGTGATTGTAATCTACTGCTCTGAGTTTCTGGGCAACTTGAAAGTTATCACATTGTGGTGAAAGCTACAGAATAATCTCACGTTTATGACACCTGGCCACGGGTCTTAAGATCCCATGGCAGTTTGATGTACATTTAAGAAGAAATAAAAAAAAACAGTTTAGTACACAAACCTCAGTTTCTAGGTTTTTTTTTGCTTTCGCATCATAGATTAATGAGCCATAAGGCAGCCAAATGGTATATTGACCTTCAATCAGAGGTTGGTGAATCTTTGACCTTAACAAAGATTCTTTATGTGCAGCAATAAAGATGTTTCAGTGCAATAGTATAGATCCTGGGTGTAGCCACACCCGAGTGTTGTGTACAGTCTTGGTCGCCTTATCTCTGGAGGAATATACTTGACATGGAGAGAATGTGATCGAGCTTCATTGACATAATCCTTGGAATTGTGGGGTTACTTTTTGAGGACAGATAGAAACAACTGGGTTGTATTAAGTTTTGAGAAATTACTGGTGATCTCATCAAGCTTTGAATATTCTTACAGGGTGTGACTGGTGAATATAGATAAATCCCCATCTGGAGGGTCCAGAACCAAATAATCTCATTTTAAGGGGAAGCCATTTAAGACTGAGATGAGGAGCAATTTCTTTATTCAGAGAATGATGCATTTTTGACATTTTCAACCCCAGAGAGCAATGGAACCTCAGTTATTGAGCAGGTTGACGATAGTGATATTTGGTCCATTGATGACATCAAAGGGAATTGAGAATTGTATCGAAAAGTGGTGTCAATCATACCTGGTCAGCCATGATGTAAATGGATGACAGGAGAAGGATCAAAGACTGATGACTTACTCCTGACCCATATTCCTATTTTTGTTCTTGTGTGAGCAGTGAGTTGAGATATACAAGTTTACCTTCAAATTACAACTTTACAACACCTGAAACACTTGAAAATTAAAGTGTTTACTTTTCCAAACTGTAATCTTGAGTGACAGAACTATTATTTTGGTTCATGGATTTTGGTTAATTGGCCTAAGTTGATGTTCACAGAATATTGGTTAACAAGACTTTGAAGGGTTGACTATTCTGGGATGACTTGACTCTTTTTATCTTCTGATGACTAGGCTGTTGCTGATTGACATTTTGAGCTGTCACTTGTTTGCAACGTTAACTGAGATCCCATGATAATATTTGAGAAAGAGCATGAGGTTCTCCAATGGCTTAGCCCACATTTGTTCCTCAGTCAACATCTCTACAAAAGGTTAACTGGGCAGTTATCACAATCTATTTTAAATTCAAATTGCTCCAAGGTTTGTGTAAAGATTTGTAGCTCGGGTGCCAATTGTCAAGGTTGTGGGTATGTTCACTGAGCTGGGGAGCTGATTTGTAGCCGTTTCACCCCCTTAGTTGACATCCTCAGTGCTTTGGATCCTCGTGAAGCTCTGCTGTGCTGTGTCTTCTGGAATTTATTTGGTTCTGTTTCTGCTGCTACCGGTTGCCAGTTCCAGTTGTTCGTTGTAGCGGCCGGTGTATTGGGTCCAGGTCTGTGTGTTTGTTCATGGAGTCAGTGGATGAATGCATTGCCTCTAGAAATTTGCTTGCTGTCATCTGTTTAGCTTGTCCTGTGATCGTAGTGTTCTCGGTCGAATTTGTAGTCCTTGTCATCTGTGTATATGGCTACGAGGGACAGCAGGTCATGGCATTTAGTGGCTAGTTGGTGTTCATGGATGTGGATTGCTAGCGTAGACCTCGACTCAATATACCCCTCACTACAACAAACTACAGGAACCAGCAACTGGAAGCAGCAGGGACAGAACCAAACAAATCCCAGAAGACACAGGACAGCAGTGCTTCACAGGAGGCTCCAAAGCATTGGAGATGTCACTGAGACAAGGGATGAACCGGCTGCAAAGTAACTTCCAGCTCCAATTATTTGTTTTAACTTTTAATGGGAGTTGAATTTGTGTAGAACCTTCATTATTATGCAGTTGCATTTAAACCTTTCAACCACATTATGCTTTGATTTACAATGTACAGCTTTATGTGCTGTACAACTCAAGGAACATAAATCATCAGTGCCAATTATTACAATGTATAACTAGGTAAAACAATGTATTCCTGCAGAATGACTTGAAGATTACTTTGATAATAAACTATGACATGAACTTTGAAAGCATGCTGGCCGTATGGAAGTGAAACAAAGTCTGGCAGTGTTTCTGAAAAGAAAAGGTGGGTGAATATTTTAAGTTCAAGTCTTTTCTCAGACTAACTTTCTTCTGCCTCTCCAGATGCTGAGGACTTGTTAGTTATTGAACATAGAACAATACGGCACAGTACAGGCTGTTCAGCACGCAATGTTGTGCCAAGCATTTACGTTATTCTCCGATCAACCTAACCTACAGACCCTTCAATTTCCTGCCATCCATGTGCTTGTCCTGCAGTCATTTAAATGTCCCTAATGTTTCTGACTCTACTACCACTGCTGGCAGTGCATTCTACACACCCACCATTCTCTGCTTAAAGAACTCACCTCTGACATCTCCCCTGTACCTTCCTCCAGTCACCTTTAAAATTATGACCCCTCATGACAGCCATTTCTGCCTTGGAGAAAACTCTCTGGCTATCTACTCTATCTAGGCTTCTCATTATCTTGTGCACCTCTACCACTCTTCCTTCCCTGTCCAGTGTGAAAAGCCCAAGCTTATTCAACCTCTCTTCATAAACAAGCCCTCCAATCCAGGCAGCATCCTGAAAAATCTCCTCTGCACCCTGTCTAAAGCATCTCCATCTTTCCTATAATCAGGCGACCAGATCTGAATACAATATTCCAAGTGTGGTCTAACTAGGGTTTTATAGAGCTGCAGCAAAACCTTGTGGCTCTTAAATTCAATCCCCCTGTTAATGAAAGCCAAAACACCATACACCTTCTTCTTAACAATCCTATCAACTTGGGTGGCAACTTTGAGGGATCTATGTACATGGACTCCAAGATCCCTCTGTTCCTCCACACTGCCAAGAATCCTGCCTTTAACCCTGCATTCAGCATTCAAATTCAACTTTCCAAAATGATTCACTTTGCATTTATCCAGGTTGAACTCCATCTGCCACTTCTCAGGCCATTGCAACAGCCCTTGACACTATTTAAAACACCACCGACTTTTGTGTCATCTGCAAACTTACTAACCCACCCTTGCACTTCTTCATCCAAGTCATTGACAAAAACTACAAATAACAGAGACCCAGAGACCTTGTGCGACATCACTGGTCACCGACTTCCAGATGGAATACTTTCCATCCACTACCACTCACTGTCTTCTTTCGGCCAGCCAATTCTGTATCCAGACAGCCAGATTTCCCTGTATCCCATACCTCCTCACTCTCTGAATGAGCCTACTGTGGGGAACTTTATCAAATGTCTTACTGAAATCATATACACCACATCCACTGCTCGACCTTCATCAACTTGTCTCGTCATGTCCTCAAAGAGCTCAATAAGGCTTGTGAGGCATGACGTGCCCCTCACAAAGCCATGCTGACTATCCCTAATCAAACTGTTTTTCAAAAGAACCATAAATCCTGTCTCTCAGAATCCTTTCCAGTACCTTGCTTACCACAGATGTAAGACTGACTGGTCTGTAATTCGCAGGGATTTCCCTATTCCCTTTCTTGAACAAAGGAACAACATTCGCCTCCCTCCAATCAACCAGTAGTACTCCCTTGGAGAGTGAGGATGCAAAGATCATCACCAGAGGTGCAGCAATCTCATTCCTCACTTCCCTTAGCACCCTTGGATATATCTGGTCCAGCCTTGGGGACTTATCTATCTTGATGCTTCCCAGAATTTCCAGTACATCCACTTCCTTAATATCAATCTGTTCAAGCCCATTTACCTGGTCCATGGTGTTCTCACTATCAACAAGGTCATTCTAGTGAATACTGAAGCAAAAAACTCAATGAGGGCTCTCTTACCTCTGCAGACTCCAGGCACAAGTTCCCTCCACTATCCCTGATTGGGCCATCTCTCTCTCTGATCATTGTCTTATTTCTCACATATGTGTACAACGACATTAGGTTTTCCCTCATCTTTCCCGCCAAGGCTTTTGCATGCCCCCTCCTAGCTCTCCTCAGTCCAATTTTGAGTTTTTTCCTAGCTGCCCTGTTATCCTGTAAAGCTATGCCAGATCCTTGTTTTCTTAACCTTAAGAAAGCTTCCTTCTTCCTTTTGACGAGAAGGTCCTCTTATCTTGTCATCCAGGGCTTCTTCATCTTCCCATTCCTTGCCTGTCTCAGTGGGCCAAAGTTATCCAACTTTCGCAACCAATGCTCTTTAAACAGTTTCCACATTTCTGTTGTACATATCCTGTAAAACAATTGTTCCCAATTTATATTCTACAGCTCCTGTTTAATAGCAGTATAATTTCCCCGCCAATTAATTACCTTCCCATACTGTCTGTTCCCCTCCCTCTCCATGGCTATGGTAAAGGTGAGGCAGTTGTGGTCACTGGCACCGAAATGCTCTCCCACTGAGAGATCTGACACCTGTTGCCTCGCACTGAATCCAATATGGCTTCCCCCAGTCGGCCTATTCGATTTTGAATATATTAACAACCCAGCCTACACAACCATCTGCAAAGAATTTCAGATTCTCTACACACGTAAATTGCTCATTTATCTGTATATACATATCTAGAAATGAGTATTTAGAGAGGCAAGTTATTTCCAAGATTTCTCTGTTTTATTTTTAAGTTGTAAATCATTATTTCTTTGTAACTACAGGCCATTTAGTCTAGCAAAGGTAATGTTTTGGAATCTGATTCAGGGGTGAGGGGGAGGAATCTAGCAGGCATTCAGAAGATGAGTTTAATTGAATTGAACGGAATGTGATTATTATCCAGTGCAGATTTGTAAAAGGCAGATCATGCTTGACTAATCTAACTGAATTTATTTTTTGGAGGAGTGGATCAGGTTGATGAAGAGATTTACATGTGTTTACATGATTTTTAACAAAATCTTAGATGAAGTACCACTTACAAGGCTTTTTAACAAAAATAAGCCTTATGGATTAGGTAGACCAGTGTGCAAATAGGTGAGGAAAATTTGGCTTAAGGACAGCCACGATTGATTTTTCTTTTGGTCTGGAGTTCCACAGGGGTCGATGTGACCACTACTTTCTTTGTTTAACGTACATTATTTGGAGAGATGTATGAAATGAGATGCATTTTGGCAGAAGGGATGGGGAGAGACAGTATGCACGACCTTGGGAACTGTCTGCATTGCTGCTTGAAGATAGCTGATTATATTAAGAGGGGGCTAGTAAAGCTTGTGGGATCTTGGCTTCATAAGTAAGGGAATGAATGGAAAAGCAGGGCAGTTATAATAAACCTTTATAACAGCTAAGGTTATGGCCTAGATAGAGTTCAATATGGTCACCACATTTTAGAAAAACTTCGTGGGTCCTTGAGTGGAAGGAACGGTTTATGAACAAGTCCCAGGAATGATGATGTTTTTGGGGTGGGGGGGTTTGGAGGGTTGGTCTGGAGAGGAGATTTGATAGGAATGCAAAATTGTGATGGCCTTGAATTAGGTATTGTATGTGGAAGGGGGCCAGTTGTCCTATTCTATATGCACCCGCTCCCCAAATGAGCATCTCACTCAATGCCATTCTTCTGTCTTCTGAATGTTCTGTTTTCAAATAACCATCTAAATTCCCTTTGATTGAACCTGTCTGCCCTGCACTCTCTGTAGCGCAGTGTCCGTTCTGATCACTCAATGAAGAAGTTTTTCCTCATTACTCTCTTGCTCCTTTTCACTAATTTCTTTAAAATCTGTGCCTTCTTGCTCTTGACCCTTTTGAGTTGTGAGAGCATTTCATCCTTATTTCTTCTGTCTGTACCTTTTAGTTCCCGAAGCTATGTCCTATGGAACAAAAATATTTTCTGTATTATAAATATGCCATGAAAATATTTGTGAATTACTGTACATTATTATTTATATTCCAATTTCTATGTAACATATACTTTTGGCAGTGAACCCTCCTTCATATCAAAAAGCCTACATGACTGTTAACCTGTCTTCATTTCATGGGCTCCCTAGCCCACTGTTTCCAATATTTATAGCCGTCTTATCTCAAATTTATTTTAGTGATCCATATCCTTTATTCTCAAGCAATAATCCTTCAGTTTTGTGAGTAGGATGACATTCCCTCAAAGGCTGTACAATTAATCAAAGCTTGTAAAATTTTGCAAATGCGCTTTAAAAATACAAGTGTTTCCATTGTTGCAATGTTTTCACTGCCTCAATTACACTTGATATTTATAGCTGTGGGACATCAATTACTGACACCATCAATCTCACCATCTTTAGCACCTCCTGATTAATTCTTATGCTGGTATTCTCCATTTTGCCTCTCATTGATCTTTCACTTTATGTTCAGTATTCCCACTATTCCCCCAGTCTGTCACAAAGTAGAATCCTTCTGCAAAGTCCAGAATTAGACACTGACCCAATTCCTGTAAGTGTCATCCCTCTGAAGAATGTTTGGAGATGGTAGATGATGGAAACAGCAGTCCAATGTGATGGGACAAGGTCCAGGTCTACAGATTTTGGTAACAAGGTGATGTGGACATGAACTCAATTTCATGCAGGGAATGGAGATAATGTGGAACTTTGCATATGAGGGTGGTAGATACAGAAGCAATCTTAATCTCCACAGCACTTTTAATCCCTTTAACCGTCCATCTGATTTTCTTTTGAAGTGCTGTGGAGATAAAGTCGGGGAGTGGGATTGACTGTGTTGCTCTGAGGATATCTGCCGTGGGCCGGATTGGTGTTATCTGTGCCATGGATAACTCTCGATATCGTTATTAATTTTTCTCTTTGTTTAGAGCATCCCAAAATGTTCAAAACTTCTTGACCATTTTCTTTACCTAGTAAAGCTTTTTCTTCCCTATGTAGTTAACAGCAGCGATGTTTTTCGGATGTGTAACCCTCTTTATAATACTGTAACAAAAGTTAGACTTTCTCCGGTAGGTCAAACTTCTCATGTACTTAGAACACATTCTGGTACAAACTTCTGTTACTATTGCTGAATAAGCAAATTGCTTTCTTTTTATTTTGGTTTGTTCATGTAAAGATTGGTAGTGCACACACTGATTTGCAGCAACAAGTGGAAATAAGATTGGCATAGTGGCATGTGATAACATTGAAGTAGGTCTGCTGTTTCCTTCACTAACATTGAACTTCCATCATTTATACGGCCTAGTCTCAACTGTGCAGTTATACCAGCTCTATTATACCTCCCTGTTCTGTTTTCTTGTATAGGAGCTCTTTCAGGTATCTGGTTGAAATAATACATTTGTAATTAAGTTGGCAGTACCTGTGTCAAATGTTATAATGGATAAGTTTGCAATTTTAATAAAGATGAATTTAAAAATTTGTATTGGTACGTAGTATTTGAAAATGAATTTAACTTATTGAAGCACTATCTCTTGGGGAGCTAACACCTTCATTACATTATATGGGCCTACATGAACCAATTGTTAAAGTTCACTTGAGAATGTAACTTTTTCAAAAAAGTTCTGGGATTCACATATGAAAGAACTGAAACCAACATAGTCATTCTAAAAGTGAGAAATTTAACAAACAATCCAGGTATTTTTCAATGTATAATTTCAGTTACATCACACTGTAAGCTTTTGCTATCAACTCTGTGTCTTACAATCTTATTCTCCACAACCACCTGATGAAGGAGCACTGCTCCGAGAGCTTCCAAATAAACCTGTTGGGCTATAACCTACAATTATGTGATTTTTAACTCTGTTTCTCTGATGCTGCAAACATGAAAATGAAAATACTACTCCAATTGAAAAACTTGCTTAAAACATTAGATTGGACAGAACGTACGTCCCATCAGTGAGCTGACATTAAAACTACAATTATTTTCACAAAAAAGTTGTTTTACATTTGGAAAGGAATATTTCACTTCTGTTATCTGGTCCAGCTTGAGAGATTGGTTTGAATTGTGTGTAGCATTGCAGATTTTTTTGTTAATATGTGCTTTTGACCCACGAGCTCTGCTACAAGCAGCTAAAACCAGATCAACTCTAGTATAGATATTGAAGCAGTGGTATGTCATGGTACGAGATCTCCATTGAAGCTGATTTATAATTTTGAGTCATGGCTCAAACATTGGATGAGGATGGTGCATTATTTTGTGTTTTAATGCCTTGTGTTGTGCTATTCCTAAAATCTGGACTTAAGAACACAATGACAACCATAAAACTATTGCCATCTGTCAGGGGAAAACCCATCTGCTTCACTACTGGCTTCTCGGGTAGGAAGCTGCTGTCCTCACCTGGTCTGGCATATACGTGACTCCAGAACCACAGCAATGTGGTTGTCTCTGAACTACTCTCTGGGCAATTAGGGACAGGCAATAACTGCTAACCTAGCCAACAATGCCCTCAGCCTGTGAATGAGTAAAAGAAAAAAAATCAGTTGTTAATTTGAAAGCTGAGATTGATAGATGTTTGTTATCAAAAGCAGTTGAGGGATCGGGACAAATGTTGGGAGTTTGGAGTTAGGTCATAGATCAGCAATGATTTTTATTGAACTCCAGCTCAGGGAACTAAATGGCTTATTACTGTTTCTGTTATCTTGTTTGAGATTCAGTGTTAATATTTTTGTCAATAATTGTAATATTTCCATTTAAACATTACTGCACATGAATATCAAATAAGCCATTGAATTATGAGCAACTATCTTCTTGGTGAAATTAAGCGAGTATAGATGTGAAACTGTTTGTAGTTGGTTGGTTATGTGATATATATTAGTGAAATATATCAAAGGACACTTTCCACTGAGTTGCACCCTCTGAGTGATTATTCCCTACAACTAGTGGCTGATGCATTAATTTTCTAATCATAAAGTTTATGTTTTGATTTGAAGTGTATGGTTGTGCACTTTTATCGAGGTTAAGGGCAATACTACAGGTATATTTTTTTCTTGAATAACTCTAGCTGGGAAATGGTCTAGTGGTATATCTGAAGATAAATAAGATACAATTAGATCATACGTATGAAAATAATCTTATTTTCGGAATCTGCTGATGTGCTGCTTCAAACAGTTCCTTGTTTTTCCTTCATTAGGATGATTGAGGAGTGTGGGAGAAGAGCGAAGACCATGGCCGAGAAGAGGCAGTTATTTATGGATATGAGTGAGTACCTTGTAATTTCAAAATAAAGTCACATGAGTATTGAAGATATAGAGCTGTGTTTAATACTCATTAACACTTCAAAAGTGGATGTAATCATTCAAAGTGAGATGTGAAAATGGATTATTTAAAAGCCTATTAATCTGTTATACAGGAAAACAGTCAATTTTTTTTGCAGTGCAGTGACAGAATGGGCAATTGCTGTGGTTTTCGAATCAGGCAAGTTCTCCGTTTACACTGTAGTATTTCCAGGAACAGAGAATGATTGTGAAAATTAGATATCTAGAGTCTGTGTTTTTTGTAGCATCACAAAATGGGAGGGAGTTAGTCTCAACATGGCTTTAATATTATTGTTTTATACTTTTCCACGATCAGCTCAAAAGCAACAGAGAAGTTGCAGTTGGTACTCTAGAATGTGGAATGGTATGTTGAATGGAATCGAGCTGATGTGGAAATTACAGAAATGAGTTGTTTGGCCTAACCAGCTTGTTTTTCAATTTATTGAGCAAATGTACCTTTGAACCAATCACAAATATATTTATTGTTCCATATTCACTGACGTTTCCTTTAACTGCCCATCCATTCTATTCTAACATGTAGAAATGATCTGTACCACAGACTCTGAATGTACACTCCACAATCTCTCTGCTCTGAGGAAATTAAAAAAAATCATTGTGCTCTCTGCTGTAATGCTGTTTGATTTACTTTTGAAGTGATCTTTCAATCTCTGGCAAATTTTCTTGTGCCTCCTATTTCCAATCCTATCCTGGTTTGAAATATCACTGTCATATTCACCTGTGGAGATAAGTGGATAGCTCAACTTTTCCACTTGCCATTTCTGTTCCTCAAGTGACTACAGCATCTGAGTGAAACCATGCTGTGCCATCTTTTAGTGCACCACCTTTCGACATGTCGGTATTATAGCTGGATTCACCCTTCCATCTCAGCTTGTTTGTCCTGTAGCATTGAGCTTTAATCCAATCAGAATGAAATTATGACTTTTTAAACAAAACTGACCATTTCATGTTGGTTGAAATTGTTTCCAACTGCCTTGTATTTGCTTATTCAATCACCATGCCCTTTCAATTTCCTTTGATAAGAATTGTTTACACTGCTTCCTAGTTAAATCACCTACAAGTGTAGATACTAGTTCCTCTAGACCTGTATGCCAGCTGTTGAAGTGCACAGTAAACAGAGATCCTGAGCAAAACACTGCAGGATAATGGTATACACATTTAACCACTCTGGAAAACTGTCCTCAACTCCAACACTCTGCTCTTTCACCTTGAATCTATTTTTATTTTAGTTTTGCTCCCCAAATTCCATAACACTTTAATCTTCTGCACCAATATCCACTGTGGTAACTTGTCTAAGCCGCCTTGAAACTTTGAGGAGCATAAGTTGGGAGCATAGGCTGTCAGGGAAGGATGTGGTGGAAATGTGGAACTTTTTCAAGGAGCAGATACGACGTTTCCTTGATATGTATGTACCTATCAGGCAGGAAAGAAATGGTCGTGTGAGGGAGCCTTGGTTGACGTGGGAGGTTGAATGTCTAGTAAAGAGGAAGAAGGAGGCTTACATAAGGTTGAGGAAACAGGGTTCAGACAGAGCAGTGGAGGGATACAGGATAGCCAGAAGGGAGCTGAAGAAAGGGATTAGGAGAGCTAAGAGAGGGCATAAAAAATCCTTGGCGGATAGGATCAAGGATAACCCCAAGGCATTTTATGCGTATGTGAGAAACATGAGAATGACGAGAACGAGGGTAGGTCTGATCAAGGACAGTAGTGGGAGATTGTGTATTGAGTCGGAAGAGATAGGAGAGGTCTTGAATGAATACTTTTCTTCAGTATTTACGAACGAGAGGGACTGTATTGTTGAAGAGGAGAGTGTGAAATGGACTGGTAAGCTAGAAGAGATACTTATTAGGAAGGAAGATGTGTTGGACATTTTGAGCAACTTGAGGATAGACAAGTCCCCCGGGCCTGACGGGATATATCCTAGGATTATGTGGGAAGCAAGAGAGGAAATTGCAGTACCGTTGGCAATGATCTTTTCGTCTTCACTGTCAACGGGGGTGGTACCAGGGGACTGGAGAGTAGCGAATGTTGTGCCCCTGTTCAAAAAAGGGAATAGGGATAACCCCGGGAATTACAGGCCAGTTAGTCTTACTTCTGTGGTAGGCAAAGTAATGGAAAGGGTACTGAGGGATAGGATTTATGAGTATCTGGAAAGGCACTGCTTGATTAGGGACAGCCAGCACGGATTTGTGAAGGGTAGGTCTTGCCTTACAAGTCTTATTGAACTCTTTGAGGAGGTGACCAAGCATGTGGATGAGGGTAGAGCAGTGGATGTAGTGTACATGGATTTTAGTAAGGCATTTGATAAGGTTCCCCATGGTAGGCTTATGCGGAAAGTCAGGAGGCATGGGATAGAGGGAAATTTGGCCAATTGGATAGAAAACTGGCTAACCAGTTAAAGTCAGAGAGTGGTGGTAGATGGTAAATATTCAGCCTGGAGCCCAGTTACAAGTGGAGTTCCGCAGGGATCAGTTCTGGGTCCTCTGCTGTTTGTAATTTTTATTAATGACTTGGATGAGGGAGTCGAAGGGTGGGTCAGTAAATTTGCAGATGATACGAAGATTGGTGGAGTTGTGGACAGTGAGGAGGGCTGTTGTCGGCTGCAAAAGGACTTAGATATGATGCAGAGCTGGGCTGAGGAGTGGCAGATGGAGTTCAACCCTGCCAAGTGTGAGGTTGTCCATTTTGGAAGAACAAATAAGAATACAGGGTTAACAGTAGGGTTCTTAGTCAGGTGGAGGAACAGAGGGATCTTGGGGTCTATGTACATAGATCTTTGAAAGCTGCCACTCAGGTGGATAGAGCTTGTAAGAAGGCCTATGGTGTATTAGTGTTCATTAGCAGAGGGATTGAATTCAAGAGTCGTGAAGTGATGTTGCAGCTGTACAGGACTTTGGTTAGGCCAAATTTGGAGTACTGTGTGCAGTTCTGGTCGCCTCACTTTAGGAAAGATGTGGAAGCTTTGGAGAGGGTGCAGAGAAGATTTACCAGGATGTTGCCTGGAATGGAGAATAGGTCGTACGAGGACAGGTTGAGAGTTCTCGGCCTTTTCTCGTTGGAACGGCGAAGGATGAGGGGTGACTTGATAGAGGTTTATAAGATGATCAGAGGAATAGATAGAGTAGACAGTCAGAAACTTTTTCCTCGGGTACAACAGAGTATTACAAGGGGACATAAATTTAAGGTGAAGGGTGGAAGGTATAGGGGAGATGTCAGGGGTGGGTTCTTTACCCAGAGAGTGGTGGGGGCATGGAATGCGCTGCCCGTGGGAGTGGTAGAGTCAGAATCATTGTCGACCTTTAAGCGGCAATTGGATAGGTTCATGGATGGGTGCTTAATCTAGGATAGATGTTCGGCACAACATCGTGGGCCGAAGGGCCTGTTCTGTGCTGTATTGTTCTATGTTCTATGTTCTATGACATGACACTGTTTTTCTCCCAAATATTTCTGTCATTATCACCTTCAAGAACTGAAGTGGATTAATCAGATAGTACCATAGTAACGTTATGGCACAGAACGAGGCCGTTCAGTCCATCATATCTGCGCAAACCGAGAGGTAAAAAAGAATCGATCTACTCAAACCAGTTAAAGACCCTAGCTCCCTATATACGGCACCCTATATACGGTAAAGATCCTAGCTCCCTATATACGGCACCCTATATACGGTAAAGATCCTAGCTCCCTATATACGGTAACGGGGTTCTGCTTCAATTCCTAAACCAGACAGTGAATTTCAGATACCAACCACCCTCTGGGTAAAAAATGCTTTTTCTTAATTCCCATTTAAGCCTTTTAGCAATCACCTTAAATCTGTGTCCCTCAGTAATGTGCTTCTCCACTATAACTTACAGGTTCGTACAATTCCATCTTGCTGAGGCCCCTCACAATGTTTTACACCTCAATTAAGTCACCTCTCGGCCTCCCATGAGGAAAACAACATTAGCCGATCCAATCTTATCATGTTGTTGCAATTTTCAAACTTTGACACTGTTGTAAATCTCTTGCATACTCTTGCCAGGCTAATTATTTCCTTCCAATAATATAACGATTAGATCTGTACCCAATGTTCCTGCTGTGGCTTAACCAGCATTTTATTCAGCTCCAGTGTGAAATCCTGCTTTTGAATTCTGTTCCTCATCCAATAAAGGAAAGCATTCCATATGCCTGCTTTACTGCCTTTATCTACCTGATCAGTCACTGTTAAGGGACTGCGGGCATGCACTCTAAGGTCTCCCACTTCCTCTAGTCTTTTAAATATCCTCCTGATTCTGGTTTATTGTATTTTCTCTCCCCAGATGCATTAACTCTCACTTTTTCCACATTGAATTACATTTGCCAGTTTTCCACCCACTCACCCATTAATATTGTACTGCTGTTGATAGCTATCCTCTTCACTGTCAATTTTGTGACCAATTTTTGTGTCATCTGTAAGTTTTGGAATCATGCCTCCCATTTTTAAGCCCAAATCATTAACACAGACGACAACTAGCAAGAGGGACTAAGCCCTGTGCAATGTGCCTGGGAACTGCTTTCCATTTGTAAAAACATCAATTGTTTCCTGTCGCTGAATCAATTCAGGATCCAATTCATCACATTGCTCTCTATTCTATTGGCTTTTACTCTTCTGACTAATCTGCCTTACAGGATCTTTTCCAATACCCTCTGAAAACCCAAGTAGCTATCATCCACTGAATGGCAGCACGGTGGCTCAGTGGTTAGCACTGCTGCTTACAGTGCCAGAGGCCTGGGTTTGATTCCAGCCTTGGGCGACTGTCAGTGTGGAGTTTGCACGTCCTCCTCATGGGTTTCCACTAGGTGCTCTGGTTTCTTCCTATAGATGTGTGGTTGAGGTGGATTGGCCATGCTAAGTTGCCCATAGTTTCCATGGATGTCCAGACTAGGTGGGTCAGTTATAGGCAATGCAGGGTTACAGGGATAAGGTAGGAGGCTGGATCTGGATGGGATGTTCTTTGGAGGGTTGGTGGGGACTCGATGGGCCAAATGGCCTGCTTCCACACTGTGAGGATTCTAACAACTACTCTCGTTAATCCTCCTTGTTACTACTTCAAAAAAATTCAATTAAGTTAGTAAGACATGAACTCTTAACAAACAATGCTATATAGCACTGATTATTCCTTTCTAAGTGATGCCATTTCAAACAATAATATAGCATCTATCCACCTGCTAACATCTGTATTTGTTCTTTAGCTAGATATTTTATAATTTCATATTTCATAAAAGGTGCAAACATTTCACAAAGTGTTGAATGTACTGACCTGTACTTAACATAGAACATAGAATGTTACAGCACAGTACAGGCCCTTCAGCCCTCGATGTTGCGCCAGCCTGTGAAATTACTCTGATGCCCATCTAACCCACACCATTCCATGATTATCTATATGTATGTCCAACGCCCATTTAAATGCCCTTAACGTTGGCGCGTCTACTAGTATTTCTGGCAGGTCATTCTACGGCCCTAGTACTCTGAGTGAAGAAACTACCTTAATATCTGTCCTAAATTTATTGCCCCCAATTTAAAGCTATGTCCCCTCTTGTTCACCTTCATCCGAAGGAAAAAGCTCTCACTGTCCACCCTATCTAGCTCTCTAATTATCTTCTACGTCTCAATTAGGTCATCTCTCAACCTTCTTCTCTTCAAAGAAAACAGCCTCAGTTCCCTTAGCCTTTCCTCATAAGACTTCTTTCCATATTAGATAACATTCTAGTAAATCTTCTCTGAACCTTTTCCGTAGTTTCCACATCCTTCCTAGAATGCGGTGACCAGAACTGTACACAATACTCCAGATGCGGCCGCACCAGTGTCTTGTGCAGCTGAAGCGTGACCTTGTAGCTCTGAAACTCAATCCCTCTACCAATAAACACCAACGTGCCATGTGCCTTCTTAACAACCCTATCAACCTGGGTGGAAACTTGGAGGGATTTATGCACCAGGACATCTAGATCTCTCTATTCATCTTCACTGCCAAGAATTTTACCATTAGTCCAGTACTCTGCATTCCTGTTATTTATTCTGAATTGAACTACTTCACACTTTTCCACATTAAACCCACTCAAATATAAGGAATCCAAGTATGACCTTCCCAGAGCCATTAAGACAGCCAATGACCAATACCGATTCAACCTAGAGACCCAGACAGACACCTGGTGACTATGGCAAGGACTGAATGACATCGCAGGTTCTAAAAAGAAACAGTGCAAGATAGCAGACAATGACACATCCCTCCCAGATCATCTCGATGTCTTCTACGCTCGCTTTGAGCAGAATTTCGGAGGAGAGGTAACACCAATTTCGGCAATTCTTGACGAACCTATCCTAACAGGGTTTCAAGAGGGCCAACATCATACCTGTGCCTAAGAAGGCTCATGCAGCATGTCTCAATGACTACCGCCCAGTGGCCCTAACTTCGGTGATCATGAAGTGCTTTGAAAGGCTGGTCATGGCATTAATCAGCTCTAGCCTCCCCACTACCCTTGACCCACTCCAATTTGCCTATCGGACCAACAGATCCACGTCAGATGCCATATCACTTGCCCTTCACTCCTCCCCAGAACATCATGACACCAAGAACAGCTACGTAAGAATCTTACTCATTGACTACAGTTCAGCCTTCAACACTATTATCCCCTTGAGACTGATTACTAAACTTAGTGATCTCAGACTAAGCCCCACTCTCTGCAACTGGATCCTCAGTTTCCTGACCCACAGGCCACGATCAGTGAAGATTGGGGACAATATTTCATCCTCACTTACACTCAACACTGGAGCCCCCCAGGGGTGTGTACTCAGCCCCCTACTGTACTCACTGTATGCCCATGACTGCGTTGCCAAATACCAGACTAACATCAGGCAGCTGAGGAAATTTGGCATGACAGTGAATACCCTTGCCAACTCTTATAGGTGCACCATCGAGAGCATTCTGTCTGGATGTATCACTACCTGGTATGGCAACTGTATCGTTCACGTTCGGAGACGGTTACAGAGAGTGGTGAACTCTGCCAAGACAATCACAAAGGCCAGAGTAAAAAGTGAGGTCTGCAGATGCTGGAGATCCGAGCTGAAAATGTGTTGCTGGTTAAAGCACAGCAGGTTAGGCAGCATCCAAGGAACAGGAAATTCGACGTTTCAGGCCAGAGCCCTTCATCAGGAAAGAGTCCTTCCTGATGAAGGGCTCTGGCCCGAAACGTCGAATCACAAAGGCCACCCTCCCATCTATAGAATCCACCTACCAGGCCCGCTGTCAAGGAAAGGCCGCCAGCATTCTCAAAGATCCATCCCACCCTGGCAATGTTTTTCTACAACCTCTACCATTGGGAAGAAGGTGCAGAAGCCTGACACATGCACCAGCCGGTTTTGAAACAGTTTCTACCCTGCTGTTGTTATAAAAACGAATGGACTCTCAAACTCTTAACATTCGCCTGTACCTTTACCTATTATTTACTTATCTATGCTACTTAACTCTGTGATCTGCCTGTATTGCTCACAAGACAAAGCTTTTCCCTGTGCATTGGTACATGTGACAATAAATTCAATTCAATTCAATGCACTCCTTTTGCCACTTCTCAGCCCAGCTCTGCATCTTACCTATGTTCTTCTGTAGCCCACAACATTTCTTTTGCACTGTCCACAACCCTGCCTACCTTAGTGTCATCTGCAAATTTACTAACCCATCCTTCTACGCCCACCTCTAGATCATTTATAAAAATGGCGAACAGCAGTGGCCCCAAAACAGATCCTTGCGACACACCACTGGTTACTGAGCTCCACGATGAACATTTCCCAACAACCCCCACCCTCTGTCTTCTTTCAGCTAGCCAATTTCTGATCCAAACCTCTAAATTACCTTCAATCCTGAAACTCTGTATTTTGTGCAATAGCCCACCGTGTGGAACCATATCGAACAACTTACTGAAATCCATGTACACCACAACAACCACTTTCCCTTCATCCACCTGTTTTGTCATCTTCTTGAAGAACTCAGTAAGGTTTGTGAGGCATGACCTACCCTTCACAAAACAGTGTTGACTGTCCTGAATCAAGTTATTCCTTTCCAGATGATTATTAATCCTATCTCTCAAAACCTTTGCCAAAACCTTACCCACAACCTAAGTAAGGCTCCCTGGCCTATAATTATCTGGGTTGTCCCCACTCCCCTTGAACAAGGGGACAACATTTGCTGTCCTCCAGTCATAAACCAGCGTTTATGAAGGGAGAAACAGAATTAATGTTTGAATCCAGTATGACTCCTCAGAACTGAAAAGGAACAGAAATGTAATGGATTTTATGTTCTGGGGTTAGGAATGGGCATGCGTTGTGAAGAGCCAATGGAACAGAGGGTTAAGGAAAAATGAGAGGGCAAGGGAAGTCCAAAAGAACAAAAGACCAGGGGAGTATTACACGTTGTATGGAATGTACAGAACGTAGATCCAGAGGAGAATATGTCAGCTGTAACTGAAAGCAAAGCCATGAAATCAAGTTACAGGCAATAAAGAGAAAGAAAATATCAAAATTGAGGGGAGTGTTCTTGATCTGAAGTGATTGAACTCAATGTTGAGTTCTGAAGGCTATGAAGTGCCAAAACAGCAGGATACCGTATCTCAGATTTGTATTGGGCTTTGCTGGAGAGCTTCTATCGACCTAATACAAGTGTGAGCATGAGAACAAGGTGGTGTCCTGCAATGGCAAGTGACTACAAGGGCAGGACCATATTTACAGACTGAGTGGAGGCTTCCTGCAGAGCTGTCTGTTTGGACCCTGTTTGGTCAGGAGTTTCCATTTGAAAGCAGGGATTACAATGGTCACTCTACTTTCTTCTGGCATAATCCAGTTTCTAATAGAAATTTAATCTATTTGCGATTTTTAACATTTCATTATTATGTACTTGATAATTGTGAATTTTCTTTCAACTACAATGATTGTCACAAATGAAGACCAAAGGTGAATTTCCTGAGATGAATGATCAAACCATTAGCCAATCAAGAGATTGGGCTCCACTGCCAGGAATGAGGCTTGAACTCTCGATCCTTCTCGCAGGAAGTTGAAAATCACACAACACCAGGTTATAGACCTTCATCAGCATTGCTCCGAAAGCCAGTGCTTCCAATTAAACCTGTTGGACTATAACCTAGTGTTGAGTGATTTTTAACTTTGTCCACCCCAGTCCAACACCGGTATCTCCAAATCATGACCATTCAGAAACATCTCATAGTGGAGCAATTTGCAGATAATGAACAAAACGATCTTGGTGTATTAGTCACTGAAGATGACAGGGAGTGTGATGGTGACATATGAAATACTTACCTTTATTAGCCAGGGTGTAGAATATAGGAGCAATGAAGGCTAATATAACTTTATAAAACATGGGTCAGGCTACAGTGGGCTGGAGTACAGTATGCAGTTCTGGTTGTCACTCTATTGGAAGGATATGATTGTGTTGGAGAGGACAGAGAGGAGATTCACCTGGATGTGGCCAGTGATGAGGAGAGACTCGAAAGGCTGGGTTTGCTTTCCCAGAAACGGAGGAGGCTGACGGCGATCTGGTTGAGGTAAACATAATAAGAGGCAAAGGCAGGTTGGATTGTGAGAACCTCTTCCCCATAGCAGACATGTCTGAGACCAGAGGGCACTGGTTTAAGGTGAGGAGCAAGTGGTTTAGTTCTGCGAGAAAGTTTTCACATAAAGGGTGGTATAGATATATGTGCTGCCTGAGAAGATGATGGAAGCATTTAAGTGTGTGGCTGAGCACATACGCCAGGGCATAGTCGGCTGTGGGCCAAGTGCAGGTAACTGGGATTCGTGTAGTTTGGTGTTTGTTGGTTGGCATTGACATGATGGGCCAAAGGGCCTGTGCTTTTGCTGTGTCTCTCTGACTATGACTCTGATTGAATGATACCAGGTTTGAAAAGGAGAAGAGAGAGTTAAGCACCAAGCTATTAAAGTTAAGTAACACAAACTTCAAAGAAATGAAAATTCCTTTGGGCACTGTCAAACAGACTGAGGTGTTGATGGTGAAATGTGCAGACAAACAGTGGGAAGTATTCAAAGAAGTATTTGCTTCAACATAAACCCAGTATAGAGTCAAAACATGTGGTGCTGGAAAAACACAGCCAGTCAGAAGCAGGAGAGTCGACATTTCGAGCATAAGTCCTTCGTCAGGAATATTTCTCCATTGAGCCCTGTGTAAAGTTTGCAGGTGTACGGTTAAGTGACCATGGTCACCACGACAGATGGAGGAGGAGCAGGTTAAACAACAAGTCTTATAAAATGCAAGGAAAAGTAGAAAGAAAGTCATGTACAAAAAGGGAACATAAAAAACAAGCTGAGTGATTTCAAAGGTGAGAGTTAAATTTTTATAAATGTATTGAGAGAAAGAGCAGTGAACATTACAATATTTCTTTACAGTTGAAGGAAGTGAGAAAGAAAGTGATGACAAATCTCTGATTTCAGAATTTGTGCAGAATTTACAAAAATCTATCATCTGAGAGAAAGCGCAAGTATCGATCGTAGAACAAGGTAAGTCCGGGTTTGTAAGTGTAGTTAATTTCTCCGTAAACCAGGGAGTGTTCTGGCCGATTGAGTTACTCGATGTCACTAGGTAACACTGAGGGTACCGTAGTTAATACTAATATCCCTTGGCTATGAGATGGGGAGACCTTCCAAAATTCTCGTTTCCCTGTTGGAGAGTGTATACACACATTGCTTTTGCATGCGGCTAGATCTTCAATAACACCTTGTTTGGAGAAATTGAACATCTGACAAGTTAAGATGCGTAGTTAATTGGTATCCACGCTGTTCTGTGTATTTTTGAGAGAAACTTTGAAATGAAAGGAAAACTAAAGCAAGGAAAGAAAATGCATTAAAAAGGAAATTACCAAATTGCATGATAAGACTTTGTCCAAACGGAGACAAAAAAAAATCTAAGATGAAATATTGGGAGAGTCAGTTCATGAGCTGAACACAACATTTGACTGAGTGTGTTGTCAAGGAGCTCATGGAGAATTTGAAGTCAAGGTGAATAAGAGATATATACTCCGGGAGGAAAGGAAGGTAGATAAGGCTGGAGCCCTATCATCTCAGCACCAGGTCATTCCAGATGATGTCCAAGGCCTGACCATCTTCAACTGTTGCATCAGTGCCGATCCCTCCATCACAAGATCAGAAATGGGAATATTTGCTGCAGAGAGCAGATTGTTTGTGGTTCCTCAGGTAATGAATCAGCCCATGCCAGTACACGGCTGGAAAATGTTCACTCTTGGGCTGATCAGTGGCAACTAATATTCATGTCACACAGAATGGCAGCCAATGACTATCTCCAAGATGAAGTAATCCAACTACCCCTCTTTGATCTTCAGTAGCATTATCATTGTTGAATCCTTCATCATCAACATTCACATGCACCATTGATTAGAAAATTAAATTAATCAGCTGCATAAATAATGAGGCCTACGGGGTAGATCAGAGGCTGGGTATTCTGCAGTGCGTTTGACTTCCTAAAGCCTGTACAAGTCAGGAATGCAATGGAGTACTATTCACTCGGCTGGATGGGATAGCTGACCACCAGGACGATGTTGCTTCCTTGATTGACATCCAATCCATACCTTAAACAATTACCTCTTCTACCTCTGACGCACAGTGGCTGCTATCTATAAGATGCACTGTTGAAGCTCACTGAAGCCTCTAGGACTGCACTATCCCCAGAAGGAAGAGGGCAGCTGGTATAGAGGAAAACTACCATCTGCAAGTGTCCCTCCCATCCTTGTAGCACAGTAACATGTAGCTAAATGCGTGACATTGTCTTCACGGTCACAATGCTGGAAATCACTCCTTAACAGTACTGCAGCAGAACATTTTACCATAGAGTACAGCAGGTCAAAAAGGTGACCAACATTTCCTTTCAAAGGGCAATACGTTTTCAGCTTTCCAGCTGGTCTTGTATCCCAGAAATGAATGAAAGAAATGCCAAGAGTGAGAGAGAATTTAACACCGTGCACTGTGTTTATAAAAAAAAATGATTTGCAAGCAAGATGGGTAAAATGGCATTATTAACAATGTAATTTTGATATGGTGAAGTTTGGGGAGAATCTTTTGTCAAAGATCATAAAAATGCTGGTCAACATTGTGGATAAGTGAGGACTTTTTTGTGTAATCAAATTAATGTTATAATAACTCAGACTTGATAATACCATGAATTGTTTACGTTTTAATTCATGTTGTTCATGGAGAAACTGAGCAAAAGTAGAAACTAGTAGAAATCCATGAAAAATGCAAAGTTAAAAATCACACAACACCAGGTTATAGTCCAGGTTTAATTGGAAGCACTAGCTTTCGGAGCGCTGCTCCTTCATCAGGTGATAGTGGAGGGTTCCAAAAGCTAGTGCTTCCAATTAAACCTGTTGGACTATAACCTGGTGTTGTGTGATTTTTAACTTTGTACACCCCAGTCCAACACCGGCATCTCCACATCATGAAAATGCAGAATGTAACAAACGTGAAACAGTTTAAAGAATCTTTCATTGTTCTTCAATTACTGTATTGTGTGAGCTGTGACAAAGTGTAGCCTTGGGCTTACACAAGAATTAGGAGCAGGAATAGCCTGTTGAACCATTCAATAAGGTCACAGCTGATCTGGCTCTGGCCGTAACTCCCCTCTTCTGAATGCCCCTTCAATAAAAATCTACGCAACTCAGCCTTGATGATATCCAGGTGATACAGCCTCCAGCATTTTGGGGAAGAGAATTCCACTGACAAATTGCCCTCAGAGAGAAAATATTCTTGTCTCAGTCTTCAGTCAGAGACCCTAATTTTTAATCTCTGGCCTATAGTTCTGGACTCTGCCCACTGTGAAAAAACCTCCTCCTAACATGTACCATCTCAAATCTCCGTGTGTTAATAATTCAATCTGTGGCTCCTCAGGAAATGAGACAGACCATTCCTGTGCATAAAACCTGGATAATATTCATTATTTTAAATTCAAATTGAGATGAGCACAATCTACTCAATTTTCCTTGAGAGATGACACTTCCATCCCAGTAATCATCTGATCTGCTTATAATTATGCACTTTTGTAAATGACGGGACATGCTCCAGATATGATTGCGCTCAGAGCCTGTATAACTTCAATAACACTTCATATTTTGATAGTCCATTCTGCCCTCCCCCCCCCCCCCCCCCCCATAGACATCAACATTCTATTTGCCATCTGAATCACTTGCAGCATCTACATACCAACATTCTGTGATCCATGCACCAACTTATTGGGCGGCACAGTGGCACAGTGGTTAACACTGCTGCCTCACAGCGCCTGAGACCCGGGTTCAATTCCCGACTCAGGTGACTGACTGTGTGGAGTTTGCACGTTCTCCCCGTGTCTGTGTGGGTTTCCTCCGGGTGCTCCAGTTTCCTCCCACAGTCCAAAGATGTGCGGGTCAGGTGAATTGGCCATGCTAAATTGCCTGTAGTGTTAGGTAACGGGTAAATGTAGGGGTATGGGTGGGTTGCGCTTCGGCGGGTCGGTGTGGACTTGTTGGTCCGAAGAGCCTGTTTCCACACTTTAAGTAATCTAATCTAATCTTATTGTGAACAAGGGAATTCTGTGATCCCGTTCCGTTGAAATACCACGCTGCTTTTCTGTCTGCCCAAATGGACAACTTCACATCTTCCACTATCTGCCAAATGTTTGCCCTCTCAGCAACCTATCAAATTGACAATTTATAGAGTTATTTATAACCTCTTGGAACTTACATTCTTATATTGATATCGATTGTAAGTCACGGAGGCCCCCAGTGCTGGTCCCTGTGTCACTCCAACAATTACATTTTCCATTTGTAAAACTTGTTAGTTGTTCCCTTTTTTGCTCCCTTTATTTGTAAAAGCTAACCCAATCCACGATACAACATCATCATCAAACATAACCCCGACACCGTGGGCTCTGATCAAACATAACCCCGACACCGCGGGCTCTGATCATACATAACCCTGACACCGCGGGCTCTGATCATACATAACCCCGACACCAGAGCTCTGATCATACATAATCCCAAAACCGCGAGATCTGATCATACATAACCCCGACACCGCGAGCTCTGATCATACATAACCCCGACACCGCGAGCTCTGATCATACATAACCCCGGCACCGCGGGCTCTGATCATACATAACCCTGATACCGTGGGCTCTGATCATACATAACCCCGACACCGCGAGCTCTGATCATACATAACTCCGACACCGCGAGCTCTGATCATACATAACCCCGACAATGAGAGCTCTGATTCCGGGCGGTGATGTTTTAATGTGATGGTATCGAATATCGTTTTAATGGTGAAGTTAGAAACAAAATACCTATTCAAGTTTTGTCATTTCACTCTCCCATTATTAATTCCAACCTGTCATTCTTGAAGTGACTAATATTTGCTTTAAATCCTTGTTTTGATTTTAATTGTTGAAGATGTTATCAAATGCTTTTATATTTCCGGTAAGGCTTCTCTTGTACTTTGCATTTTCTCAATTTGATGTTGAATATAACTTTTGATTCTTTACCACAGAACGTCTGTTCATCTCGTGGAATGTTTCTCTCAATAAAATTTAATCTTTTAAAATAATATTCATATCACTCGATGTCTTCTTTGCTTTGTTTTTGGCCAAGCAGCTAATCTTCCCTCTGTGCTAAATTTACTCCCAACACCATGTGCTTTGAGTTTGTCAGATAACATTTTATGTGGAAGCTTGTCCAATACCTTCCAGAAATCCAACTATGACAGTGGATCCATAATGCTTGATACTCATTAGGGCTTAACAAGACTGCCCTCTCAGCAGATGGTATGTGGTTCAGTTGGAGCGATGTGAATGATGGTGAAATGCAACTATCACTCTGTTACACAAATCTTTGAAGTCACACATTCAACTCTTTCAACTTATTTACTCATTTTATTTGTGGCTCTGGCAGTATTCCCAAGAAAATTAAGGCTCTTGTATCATTTTTAGATTAGATTAGATTCCCTACAGTGCCGAAACAGGCCCTTCGGCCCAACCAGTCCACCTGACCGTCCGAAGAGTAACCCACCCAGACCCATTTCCCTCTGACTAATGCATCCAGTATTATGGGCAATTTAGCATAGCCAATTCACCTGACCTGCACATCTTTGGACTGTGGGAGGAAACCGGAGCACCCAGAGGAAACCCACGCAGACACGGGGAGAATGTGCAAACGCCACACAGACAGTCGCCTGAGGCTGGAATCGAACCTGGGACCTTGGTGCTATGAGGCAGTAGTGCTAACCACTGAGCCACCATGCTGCCACCCCTTATTTTTCTATTATGGCACTTTGGCCCTCGCAATCATGAAGCAAAAACTCTTAACCTGGACCTAGTTATGGAATTGATACTAAATGGATGACCAAACTTCAAGAGATTTCCAAACCTTAGATTAGATTAGACTTACAGTGTGGAAACAGGCTCTTCGGACCAACAAGTCCACACCGACCTGCCACCCACCCATACCCTACATTTACCCCTTACCTAACACTACAGGCAATTTAGCATGGTCAATTCATCTGACTCGCACATCTTTGGACTGTGGGAGGAAACCGGAGCACCCGGAGGAAACCCATGCAGACACGGGGAGAACGTGCAAACTCCACACAGACAGTCGCCTGAGTCGGGAATTGAACCCGGGTCTCAGGCGCTGTGAGGCAGCAGTGCTAACCACTGTGCCACCGTGCCGCCCACCTCTATCCTTTGTGTGTTAAAGAACTTCCTAACATCTCTCCTGAATGGTCTAGCCCTAATTATCAGACAAGGCTCTCCTAGATTCCCCAACCACTGGAAATAGATTTTTTACCCTGCCTTTTCCTGTTACTATCCTGAAGATTTTAATCAGATTACTCCTTACCCTCCTAGAATTTTGAGAAAACAGGGATACTTTGTATAATTTCTCCTCATAACCTAACCCCTGAAGTCCAGGTATCATTGTTGCAAACCTACAGCGTACTCCTTCCAGGGTCAACAAATTCTTCTGAAGGTGTGGTGGTCTGATGTGTCATCGGTATGTTTGGATTTACTGTGATTTTCTATGCTATTATCCAAGTGCTGAGAAAAGAGATACGTGATCCTTACCTGGTTAGAGCTACATGTGACTCCAGACCCACAGCAATGTGGTTAACTCGGGCTGCCCTGTGAAAGGCCCGCTCAAGCTACTGGAGTTTCAGAGGAATTGGTGATGAGAAAGGATGTTGTCTCAGCCAGCGACACCCTCACCCCTAAAATGAATAACGAAGATTGAGTGGTATAAATGCCTCGTGGAGGAAGGTTCTCGGATAATGTTTTCCCACCCGGAGTGTGAATCCCAAACTCCAGCTCATTGTGAAGCCAAACTCCCTTCAGACGCAGCGACTTCCTGTCGATGTGGTTTCTGGGGACTGCCCTGGATGCACAAGTTCCCATGTCATACAGCTATCCTGCTGTGTTTGTTATGTTTTATTTAACTATTGAGGTTTAGGAATATCATTCATAAATTATCTGTAGTTGTATTAAGTGGGTTTCCAAGCTAAGTTATAGATATAATGCAGTGCTGATATCCCCTGGTACAGGTTTAAACCACTTCCCCCTCTCCTTTTTTCAAGGGAACACAAAAGTTTCAAACACACCATGCACTGCCCGAGCTGCTCGTCCAGTCACTGCTTCCAGGTTCCAGCTCTCAAACCCACTGGTGCCCTTTGGCTCCCTCTGCAGATCTTCTCCTATTACATAAAAGGCCAGAACTATACCTTCTCCCCCAGGCACTCCAGGAATTTCTTGCACTTTTTCAAGGTATAATCATTCATCAGCTTTGAGCTTTATGCTTGGTTATTTCTCTGTATGTGATGATTTAAATTGCTGGGCTAACTCAAACCTTTCACTGCCATACATTGAGCACAATGTAGGGGGTGATGGATTCTCAGGGGATTGTAGCACAAACAGCCAGGTTACTGGTTTAAAGACAGGCTTTAATGTAGTGAGGGGTATGTCGTGTTCAAAATGATCGATTGTGATAGGGGACTCTCTAGTCCGAGGTACAGACAGACATTTCTGTGGCCAGCAGCAAAAAATCAGAATGGTGTGTTGTTTCCTGGTGCCAGGATCAAGGATGTCTCCGAGAGGGTGCAGAATGTTCTCACGGGGGAGAGGGGCCAGCAAGAAGTTGGAACTCATGACATCAGAACGGAAAAGGTTGAGATTCTGAAGGGACAATATAAGACAGTTAGGCAGGAATTTAGAAAGGGCGTGCTTGAGGGCAGTAATATCTGGATTACTCCCAGTGCTACGAGCTGGTGAGGGCAGGAATAAGAAGATAGAGCAGATGAATGCATGGCTGAGGAGCTGGTGTATGGGAGAAGGTTTCACATTTTTGGATCATTGGAATCTCTTTTGGGATAGAAGTGGCCTGTACAAGAAGGACGGATTGCACCTAAATTGGAAGGGGACTAATATACTGGCAGGGAGATTTGCTAGAGCTGCTCGGGAGGATTTAAACTAGTAAGGTATGGGGGTGGGAACCAGGGAGACGGTGAGGAAAGAGATCAATCTGAGACTGGTACAGTTGGGAAAAGAAGTGAGTCAAACAGCCAGGGCAGGCAGGGACAAAGCAGAGAACAAGGCAGGACTGATATATTAAATTGGATTTACTTCAATACAGGAGGCGTAACAGGGAAGGCAGATGAACTCAGGGCATGGTTAGGAACATGGGACTGGGATATCATAGCAATTACAGAAGCGTCGCTCAGGGATGGGCAGGACTGGCAGCTTAATGTTCCAGGATACAAATGCTACAGAAAAGATAGAAAGGGAGGCAAGAGGGGAGGGGGAGTGGCATTTTCGAAAAGGGATAGCATTACAGCTGTACTGAGGGAGGATATTCCTGGAAATACATCCAGGGAAGTTATTCGGGTGGAACTGAGAAGTAAGAAAGGGATGATCATCTGATTGGGATTGTATTATAGACCCCCCAATAGTCAGAGGGAAATTGAGAAACAAACTTGTAAGGAGATCTTAGCTATCTGTAAGAATAATAGGGTAGTTATGGTAGGGAATTTTAACTTCCCAAGGATAGACTGGGACTGTCATAATGTTAAGGGTTTAGATGGAGAGGAATTTGTTAAGTGTGTCACAAGACAATTTTCTGATTCAGTATGTGGATGTATCTACTAGAGAAGGTGCAAAACTTGACCTACTCTTGGGAAAAAAGGCAGGGCAGGTGACTGAGGTGTCAGTGGGGGAGCACTATGAGGCCAGCGACCATAATCCTATTAGATTTAAAATAGTGATGGGAAAGGATAGACCAGATCTAAAAGTTGAAGTTCTGAATTGGAGGAAGACTAATTTTGATGATATTAGACAAGAACTTTCAAAACCTGATTGGGGGCAGATGTTCGTAGGTAAAGGGACGGCTGGAAGAGAAGTCTTCAGAAATTAGATAATGTGAATCCAGAGAAAGTATATTCCTGTCAGGGTGAAAGGGAAGGCTGATAGGTAGAGGGAAAGCTGAATGACAAGAGAAATCGAGGTTTTGGTTAAGAAAAAGAAGGAAACGTGTCAGGTATAGGCAGGAGAGATCAAATGAATCCTTAGAAGAGTGTAAAGGCAGTAGGAGTATACTTAGAGGGAAGTCAGGAGGGCAAAAAGGGGACAGGAGATAGCTTTGGCAAATAGAGTTAAGGAGAATCCAAAGAGGTTTTACAAATGTATTCAGGATAAAAGGTTAACTATGAAGAGAATAGGGTCCCTCAAACATCAGCAAAGCAGCCCATGTGTGGAGCTGCAGGAGATGGGGGAGTTATGAAACGAATATTTTACATCAGTGTTTACTGTGGAGAAGGGCATGAGAGATATAGAATGTAGGGAAATAGATGGTGACATCTTGAAAAATGTCCATATTACAGAGGTGGCAACGCTGGATGTCTTGAAATGCATTAAAATGGATAAATCCCCAGGACCTGATCAGGTATACCCTAGAACCTTGTGGGAAGCTAGGGAAGTGATTTCTGGGCCCCTTGCTGAGATATTTGTGTTACCAATAGTGACAGGTGAGGTGCTGGAAGACTGGAGGATGGCTAACATGGTGCCACTGTTTAATAAAGATAGTAAGGAAAAGCCAGGGGATTATAGACTGACATTGGTGGTGGGCAAGTTGTTGGAGGGAATCCTGAGGGCCAGTATTTGGAAAGGCAAGGACTGATTTAGGGATAGTCAGCATGGCTGTTTGCGGGAGAAATCATGTTCCACAAACTTGGCTGAAGTTTTTGAAGAAGTAACAGAGGATTGATGAGGGTAGAGTGGTGGGTATGATTGATATGAACTTCAGTAAGACATTTGACAAGGTTCCCCATGGGAGACTGGTTAGCAAGGTTAGATCTCACGGAATACAGGGAGAGCTAGCCATTTGGATACAGAACTGGCTCAAAGGTAGAAGACAGAGGGTGGTAGTGGAGGGTTGTTTTTCAGACTAGAGGCCTGTGACCAGTTGAGTGCCACAAGGACCGGTGCTGGGTCCACTACTTTTCATAATTTATATAAATGACTTAAACACAGGAGGTATAGTCAGTCAGTTTGCAGAAGACACCAAAATTGGAGGTGTAGAGGACAGCGAAGTGGGTTACTTCAGATTACAACAGGATCTTGACCAGATGGGCCAATGGGCTGAGAAGTGGCAGATGGAGTTTAATTTAGATTGATGTGAGGTGCTGCATTTTGGGAAAGCAAATCTTAGCAGGGCTTATACACTTAATGGTAAGGTCCTAGGGAGTGTTGCTGAATAAAGAGACCTTGGAGTGCAGGTTCATAGCTCCTTGGAAGTGGAGTCGCAGGTAGATAGGATAGTGAAGAAGGCATTTGGTATGCTTTCCTTTATTGAGTACAGGAGTTGGGAGGTCATGTTGCGGCTGTACAGGACTTTGGTTAGACCACTGTTGGAATATTATGTGCAATTCTGGTCTCCTTCCTATTGGAAGACTGTTGTGAAACTTGAAAGGATTCAGAAAAGATTTACAAGGATGTTGCCAGGGTTGGAGGATTTGAGCTATAGGGAGAGGCTGAACAGACTGGGGCTGTTTTCTCTGGAGCGTCGGAGGCTGAGGGGTGACCTTATAAAGGTTTATGAAATCATGAGGGGCATGGATAGGGTAAATACACAAGGTCTTTTCCCTGGGGTGGGGGGAGTCCAGAACTAGAGGGCATAGGTTTAGGGTGAGAGGGGAAAGATATAAAAGGGACCTAAGGGGCAACATTTTCATGTGGAGGGTGGTACGTGTATGGAAGGAGCTGCCTGTGGAAGTGGTGGAGGCTGATACAATTACAGCTGCAAATGTGTTGCTGGTCAAAGCACAGCAGGCCAGGCAGCATCTCAGGAATAGAGAATTCGACGTTTCGAGCATAAGCCCTTCATCAGGAATGAGAGAGAGTAGCCAAGCAGGCTAAGATAAAAGGTAGGGAGGAGGGACTTGGGGGAGGGGCGATGGATACAATTACAGCACTTGAAAGGCATCTGGATGTGTATGTGAATAGGAAGGTTTAGAGAGATATGGGTCGGGTGTTGGCAGGTGGGACTAGATTGGATTGGGATATCTGGTCGACATGGACTGGTTTGATCGAAGGATCTGTTTCCGTGCTGTACATCTCTATGACTCTCTGACTTAATGGTTTTGTGTATGTTGTATGATATTGATGATTGACTTCTGTAGTTTATTTTGGTAAGTGTTTAACCGAGTTGTTGATATCAAAAAGAAAGTTATCATTATCTCTTACAGATTTCAAACCCAGTTAAGCGCGAGCATTTCTTTGTCTTTTCAAAGTGTTAGATTTGTTTTAAAAAGTAAATCCAGTGACTGCCCCTTGCAGTGAGTGTCCTGTAACCAGCCTGGTCCATCGCCATTATTCCAATCAAGAGTGGTGGGAAATTGTTCTCCTCTTTGAGCAACATTTGTACATGTGTCTGTAACAAAACTGGCTATTCATATAGACTGTGGCTTTGTAAATTTGAATAATGCAGAAAAGAGGCATTTTGTCAAAGCCTTTTGTCTTGTATTCATCAGGACATTTCACAACATTTGAAGGTTAGAGACTCATCCGTATTCTGCAGGAGAGGAGAGTGCTCATGGGTTAAAAAATGGACTCGATAGTGGCATTACCATAGAGAATGCATCCATTCATGAAGATTGACAGTTATCAGCTAGGCTTTATTTAGGTTTTGAACCAGACAAGTTGACTTGGATTGGTCAGGGCATTGACATAAGGAATGAACAAGTGAATAGCTGTCATCTATTTTGTTGATTTGAAGTTGGCAGAGTGTGGGTATGCATCTTTCTGTCTGTAAGGAGCAGGGACCTGTATAACAACATGTGGTTCCAGTAGCTGCACTTGTGCTACTCCATTTGATGGATTTATTATCATGTAGTATCGAAGTACAGTGCAAAGCTTTGTTTACAAGCAGTACATAGTGAGCAAAGATATACAGATCAAAACGTCTTAGAGGCATATAGGTTACATTGCTCAGGGCTGTCGCTAGGCGAGATCAGTGTTAGCAAGATCTGTATTTTTTGAGGCTAGATGGTCCGTTCATCAGTCTAGTAATAGCTGGGAAGAAGCTAATCCTGAACCTGTTGGTACAAGCGTTCAGGCTTCTGTATCGTTTGCCTGATGGAAGAGATTGTTGGAGATCATTACCGGGGTGTGATGTTGGCAGCCTTTCCATGGCAGCAAACCATGTAAATTGAGTCCGTGGCTGGAAGACTAGCTTCCATGTTGGCCTGAGCTGTGCACATCACCTTCCGTAGTTTCTTATTGTCCTAGGCAGAACAGTTGCCATACCAGGCCATTATACACCTGGACAGTATGCACTCAATGGCGCATCTGTAGAAGTTGGTGAGGGGCCTTACAGACTTGCCAAATTTCCTGAACTGCCTGAGGAAGAAGCGGTGTTGTTGTGCCTTCGTGACCATTGCATCTACATGGGAAGTCCAGGACAGGTTGTCAGTTATTGTCACCCCAAGGAACTTGGTGCCTTCCACCCTCTCAAACTCAGCTCCCTTGATGTATATCCGGGTGTGTTCTCCTCCTTTCGGTTCTGAAGTCAATGATCAGTTCTTTAGTTTTACCGATGCTGAGCGAGAGGGTGTTCTCATTGCAATATGTCACCGGGCCCTCTGTCTCCTTTTTGTACTTGGACTCGTCATTGTTAGATATCTGTCCCACTATGGTGGTGCCATTAGCGAACTTGGAGATAGCGTTCATTTGGAATTTTGTAACACAGTCGTGCGTGTACGGTAGGGGGCTGAGGACACATCCTTTGCGAGCTGCAATGTTAAGTGTTATTGTGGAACAATACAGCACAGTTCAGGACCTTCAGCCCTCTATGTTGTGCTGACCTTTTGTCCTACCCTAAGATCAAACTAACTTACATACCCTACACTTTACTATGATCCATGTGCGTATCCAAGAGTTTCTTAAATGTCCCTAATGTCTCTGACTCTACTCCCACTGCTGGCAGTGCATTCCCCACACCCCCCACTCTCTGTGTAAAGAGCCTCCCTCAGACATCTCCCCTAAACCTCCCCCCAATCTCTTAAAATGATGCCCCCTCCTGATAGCTATTTCTGCCTCAAAGAAAGTTTTTGGCTATCCACTCTATTTATTGCCTCTCATCATCTTGTACACCTCTATCAAGTCACCTCTCATCCTTCTTTGCTGCAATAAGAAATGCCTGAGCTCTCTCAACCTTTCTTCAGAAGAGATTATGCGGCTTCAAGACTCCCCCCATTCTTCGCTTACTCCGAGCAAATGTACAATCTCTGGAGAACAAGATGGACGAGCGCACATCACAGGCTCCAGTGTGAACTGTGGGACTGCTGTACACTCTGCTTCACAGAAACCTGGCTCAACCCATCCATTCCTGACTGCGCGCTTCAGGCTGATGGGTTTTCTATTCATCGTATGGACCGTACAGCGTCCTCGAGTAAGACAAAGGGTGGAGGGGTTTCCTTTTTAATCAACAACTTGTGGTGCATGGACATTGCAACCCTAGGCAGCCATTGCTCCCCAAACCTTGAATTCCTCACCATCAAAATCCGCCCCTTCTATCTCCCACGGGAATTTCCTGCTGTTACACTAACTGCTGTGTACATACCGCCACAAGCAAATGTTGAGGAAGCTCTGGATGTGCTGAACATCACTAACACCCTGGAGACGGAACACCCCGAGGCCCTGTTTATTGTAACTGGCGACTTCAATCAAGCCAATCTAAGGAAGGTGTTGCCCAGGTACCACCCGAACATTACCTGCCCCACCAGGGGCCCAGATATTTTCGACCACTGCTACACCACTGTGAAGGATGCCTATCACTTCATCTCCCATCCTCATTTCGGGAACTCGGACCACAATGCCGTGTTTCTTCTCCCGGCGTACAGGCAAAAGCTCAAGCAAGAGACCCCCCCTCACGGATAGAGGTCCAGTGCTGGTCGGAGGAGGCAGAGGATCAACTCCAGGGCTGTCTGGAATAGGCTGATTGGGCCGTGTTCAAACAGGCTGAGGGTATGCCAACACCATCACAGACTTTATCAGGGAGTGTGTGGAGGACGGCATACCGAGGAAGTCAATCCAGGTGTTTCCCAACAGGAAACCCTGGATGGATCAGGAAGTACAGAACCTGCTAAAAACCAGGCGTGAGGCCTTCAGATCAGCAGACCCACTCAAATACAAGGAATCCAAGTATGACCTTCGCTGAGCCATTAAGGCAGCCAAGGACCAATACCGATCCAAACTAGAGACCCAGACAGACACCCTGCGACTATGGCGAGGACTGAATGACATCACAGGTTCTAAAAAGAGACAGTGCAAGGTAGCAGACGATGACACATCCCTCCCAGATCACCTCGATGTCTTCTACGCTTGCTTTGAGCAGAATTTCAGCGAAGAGGTAACCCCTATTCTGACGAGTCCTGACGAACCTATTCCAACAGTCACTGCATCAGAGGTCAGATCAGTTTTCCTTTATGTGAATCCAAGGAAAGCGATGGGACCAGATGGAGTACCAGGCCGTGCACTCAGAGCATGCGCAGATCAACTGGCAGAGGTCTTCTCAGACATCTCCAACCTCTCCCTGCAGCAGGTCACTGTCCCTGCCTGTTTCAAGAGGCCAACATCATTCCCGTGCCTAAGAAGGCTCATGCAGCGTGTCTCAATGACTACCGCCCAGTGGCCCTAACTTCGATGGCCATGAAGTGCTTTGAAAGGCTGGTCATGGCATTAATCAGCTCCAGCCTCCCCACTACTCCTGACCCACTCCAATTTGCCCATCGTACCAACAGATCCATGTCAGATGCCATATCACTTGCCCTTCATTCCTCCCTAGAACTCCTTGACACCAAGAGCAGCTACATAAGAATCTTACTCATTGACTACAGTTCAGCCTTCAACACTATTAGCCCTTCGAGACTGATTATTAAACTTAGTGATCTTGGACTAAGCCCCACTCTCTGAAACAGGACCCTCAGTTTCCTGACCCACAGGCCACAATCAGTGAAGGCTGAGGACAATATTTCATCCTCACTAACACTCAACACTGGAGCCCCCCCAGGGGTGCGTACTCAGTTCCCTTCTGTACTCACTGTATACCCATGACTGTGTCGCCAAATACCAGACTAATGCCATTTACAAGTTCGCTGATGACCCCACCAAAGTTGTTTTGAATCTCAGATGGTGACACTACAGACGGGAGGTGGGAGACCTGGAAAAATGGTGCAGTGAGAACAACCGAGCTCTCAATGCTGACAAAACCAAGGAACTCATTATTAACTTTTGGCAGGATGTTACTCATGCCCCCTACACATTAACAGCACAGAGGTGGAACGAGTGGAGAGTGTCAAGAACCTGGGAGTGGTCATCCACAACAAGCTTTCTTGGTCTCTTCATGTGGACGCACTGGTTACAAAGGCCCAACAACGTCTCCTCTTCCTCAGGCAGCTGAGGAAATTTGGCATGACAGCAAATCCCCTTGCCAACTTTTATAGATGCATCACTGAGAGCATTCTGTCTGGATGTATGACTACCTGGTGTGGCAGCTGTACCATTCAAGATCGGAGACGGTTACAGAGAGTGGTGAACTCAGCCCAGACAATCACAAAGATCAACCTCCCATCTATAGAATCTATCTACCAGGCCCACTGTCAAGTAAAGGCTTCCAGCATTCTCAACGATCCATCCCACCCTGGCAATGTTTTTCTACAACCTCTACCATCGGGGAGAAGGTACAGAAGCCTGACACATGCAACAGCCTTTTTCACAACAGTTTCTACCTAACTGCTGTTAGAATACTGAATGGACTCACAAACACTTAACATTCGCCTGTAGCTGTGTTTTTGTTTTTGCTGCTGTTGACCTATTATTTACTATCTCTGCTACCTAACTCTGTGATCTGCCTGTATTGCTCACTAGACAAAGCTTTTCACTGTACCTCGGTACATGTGACAATAAATTCAATTCAATTCAACTGCATTTACCCTCCTGTCCAGGCAGCATTCTGGTCAATCTCCTCTTCACCCTCTTTAAAGCTTCCATGTCCTTTCTATAAGAGGCGATCAGAACTCAACACAACATTGCAAGTATGGTCTAATTAGGACTATACAGATTTGCAGCATAACCTCATAACTCCTAAACTGAATGTCCCCGCTACTGAAAGCGAACACACCATATGTCTTCGTAGCAATCTGATCGATTTGGGTGGCAACTTTGAGGGATCAATGGTCATGGACCACGAGGTCCCTTATCCTTCCACACTGCCAAGAATCCTGGTGCAGTTGTCCATCTTCATTGATTGTGGTCTGTGGGTCAGGAAGCTGAGGATCCAGTCGCAGAGGGTCACAGAGTTTTGGGGTCAGTCTGGACGGGACAATGGTATTGAAGGCGGAGCTTAGTTGATGAGCCGGAGTCTGATGTAGATGTCCTTGTTGTCCAGATGTTCCAGGGATGTGTGCAGGGCTCAGTACGTGGCATCCATTGTTGTCCTGTTATGTCGGTCGGCACATTTTGCAGGATATGGAGGCTGACTGGGAGCTGCTGTGGGCCATGACCAGCCTCTCAAAGCACTTCATAATTACCGAGGTCAGAACCACTGGGTGGTAGTCATTAAGACACATTACATGTGCTTCCTTAGGTACTGCGGCGATGGTGATCTTCTTAAAGCAGGTGGGGACTTTGGCTTGTAGGAGAGAAGTTAAAGAATTTGACTGATGATCCTAAATTAGTTGTGAACATAATTCCTCTCACATTCTGCATTTTCCAGCAGATGTTGCTCAGTTAGAGACCACACTGATGTAAGAAGTGGTGTTGCTGGAAACGTTACAGGACCAACCTTCGGGTTTGATAATGGCTACTCCCATCAGATCATTTCTTGCTGTATATTGCATAAACTCATGGAAGGTCCTAAGGCAGTTCTGCTTGGCCTGAAAAATGTAGAGACTGTCTCGCATGGAAGGATACAGTATCTGGAAAGATTGAGTAATGAGTAAAGCTAACTGTTTCACACCTGGGCTTAGCCATTAACAAAACACTGCTGTCAAGCCGAAAAGATATTCTGCCTATTGAACAAATTGAGGATGTGGTATATGAATTTCAGTGCCATTGTCAGGCCAGCTGTATAGGTTAAAAGTCTCCAAGTCTGATAGATTGTATCCCCAGCATGGCCCTTTGGCTAATCACAATATGTAAAACACCAATCACACCTCACTAGGTCATTCTTGCAGAACTGGCAACACAGTGCCTAACGTTAAATATGATTTTGGACTTGGACAATGTTTGCAATATGTGAGGATGTATACTGACAACCAGTTTAGAGTTATCAGTTGGGTTCACAGTGTGATACTAATGTCCTTTAGGGAAGGAAATTGCTGTTCTTACCTGGTCTGGCCTACATGTGACTCCAGACCCATAGCAATGTTGGTGACTCATAATTACCCTTTGGGGAATTAGGGATGGGCAATAAATGCTGCTCGAGCCAATGATGTCCCCATCCCGTGCATGGTGTTTTTTTTTAAAATGGTGTACTGGAAGCTGTATATGTTAATACACAGGTCCCTGCCCTTTACTGACAGGGAGAACACACTCTCACTACATCCCTGGTTCAACAAAATAGATGGCAACCATTTACTGATTGACTCTGATTGGTCAAGGAATTATTGTGGCATTAATGAATGCATTTGTCATGGCAACACCTCAACCAATCATAGTCTACCTGCCATTCAATCAGCTCTGTCCTCCCAAGCAGTATATATGGCTGTTTTCCCCTTGACTTTGAATTTGTATTTATATTCTTGCAAGATGTTGTGATGAATGCAAGATAAAAAGTTCTGACAAAATATCATTTTTTCAGCCGTACTCAAAGTCTGAATTATCAACACAATTCTTGTAAATTCTCAATCTGCCTGTGCATGTTTGTTTCTCTTTTTATGTTGTGCCTCATTTGTGTTACTTGGTCATACAGTATGTGGAATGGCAGCTGTCAAGGGGAGAATTTTCATCAGGACCTTGTAGACACAGTCCCCCAGTCCCTACAGCTTAATCAGGGCCTCGGGCTCCTGCTCTGTGTCGGACACAGTCACTTGGCAGTGAGCTTTATTCCTCCAGTGAGTCAGAGGGTGTGCTGACTATATACCCCTGGACAGCAGCAGGCTCTTCATATGGTGGGTCAGTGTGAGGGCCTCCATCTCAGAAACAGACACAGGGTTTTCAGGGAAGCGAGGGTGCAGAGCTGTAAAGAAGGAGGCACCTTCTCCACCAATTTATTCCAGATTTCGAGGAAAAGTTACAAATGACATCATAGCCACCATTATAAGACGATGAGGGTGGCTGGCATGTGGTAGAGACCTTTCACTAAGTGAGGTGGGTGAGTGAAAATCTCCCTGCAGTGTGGCCTCAACACCCCAGTTTGCCAGTAGGAGGCAGCCTTACAATGTCCCAGGGATGTCCTACTACCCCCTCCATCCTGCCTTTGGGTAGTCAGAGAATTGGTATACAGGCGCAGCAATAAGACATCTGTGTCTATGCCACTTTGTGTATGCCCCCACCAGGCTGAATCGTAACGCCCCTAAAGTAGATCCAGAGAGAAATTGTTCTGGAACAATTAAAAGACGGAAGTGATCTTTTCTTTTTACAAAAAAACCCCCAGATTTTCTTGTCCCATTACTTTGAGGTGGTGTGGTGTATGTTTTATGATTTATGAGTCATCTAAATCTGGTTCTAAAGTTTGAACTGATTAAATATGGTCATTTTAATGATTAGGCGTTTGCTTTTTGAAGAGTGGATCTATTTGTTAGTAGGAACCTTGTCTCCATGTAATTCAGAAATGTATGTGCAAAATGAGCTTAAGTAATGAGTTTCCTCTGTTAGTGTTTTAAAAATATTGGTGATTTCACATCTGCTCCAGATGGTGGAAAGCAACAAAAGGCCCTGGGGTTAGAATGAATGCGGGCTTAATGCTTCATTTTGAAGGTCTGTTTGAGAACAGTCCATAAGATACAGAAGCAGACTCAGGCTAATTGGCACATCGAGTCTGCTCTGCCAACTGATCATGGTTCATACGTTTCTCAACCGAATTCTCTTACCCTGTCCCCATAACCCTTGATCCATTTACTAATGAGGGCCTCTCTCCATCTTGACTTAGAAATATATCACCATCTTTCATTGTCGCTGGGTCAAAATTCTGGCATCCCCTCTCTTGTGGGTCAATCTGTAGCACATGGACTGGGGCAGTTCAAGGTGACAGCTCAGCAGCACCTTCTCAAGGACAGGCAATAAATGTTGGCTCAGCCAGCGATGTCCCCAACCCACAAATGGAGAGAAGAAAAAGAGAACCTATCTATATCTATTTTAAAGACGCTCAATAACTTGGCCTCCACAGCTCTCTGTAATGAGTTTCACAGATTAATCACGCTCTGGTTAAAGAAATTCCTCCTCATCTCAGTTCTAAAGGGTTGTCCCTTTACTCTGAAGCTGTGCCCTCGGGTCCTAGTCTCTCCTATTAGTGGAAACATCATCTCCACGTCCACTCTATCCAGACTCTTAGTATTCTGTAGGTTTCAAACAGGTCGCCCCTCATCCTTCTAAATCACATTGAGTTCAGACCCAGAGGCCTCATAGGACAAGCCCTTTATTCCTGCGATCATTGAGTAACTTGCAACAATTGTTAACCTAGGCTATTTGCTCTACTTTGCATGGCCCTCTGTACTCAAGATGTAGGACAGGAGCATTGCAAAATTTATTTAGTTTTTTTAAAGCCACTCCATGTCAGCATTAGATTCCAAATAAGAATGAGAAATGCCACAACAAAATGCATATGCCTTAACATTAGTGTCTGCTTGAAACTGAACTACAACTGAACTGGAGAGAGAGAGAGAGAGAGAGAGAGAGAGAGAGAGACTGCTAGGTTTGTTTTCGTGCTGTTACGTTGAGTGACAGTTTGGAAAAAGTACCATTTAAAGTTCATTGTGTTTTTTTCTGTAATGAAGCATTCAATTTCTACACCTAGAGTCTGTGCTATCATTCCTCTGCACTTGAGCCAAGTAGTCTTAACCCCATTTTGACATCACTGGGATTGGCACTGGGTCGGCAATATTCACCAAGTAGGTGAAAACAATTTTAATCCCTTCACTGCATCTCCTTGTCAGGAAAATATTTGTCATTCACCAAATGGGCAATGCCTAAATTTTGTTTGTTAAACTGAGTTAGATCAATCAAGTTAGTTATATTTGTGATTTGGAGATGCCGGTGTTGGACTGAGGTGTACAAAGTTACAAATCACACGACACCAGGTTATAGTCCAACAGGTTTAATTGGAAGCATTAGCTTTCGGAGCGACACTCCTCCACCTGATGAAGGAGCGGCACTCCGAAAGCTAGTGTGCTTCCAATTAAACCTGTTGGACTATAACCTGGTGTTGAGTTATATTTGTATTAGCATTATCAGACTCCCAGCAGGGTCTATAAAGCTACCAAATGGATGAATAAACTCTTTATTGCGAATTAATGAAAACACCAGATAACTAAACATAGAATGGTAGTTCACAACAATGAAGCACTATGTAAATAGTTAGTTTGTGAATTAACAGCTATACTAAATCAGCAAGTATGTTAAATTTTGCCAAATTAATATAGATTTTTCTGTTAAATGACATTGTTAAGACCAAAGTTGAAATTAGTCTACATTTGCAATATAAATTTGGGAAACAGTGACTTCGATAGTTGAGTGGCTAACTTTCACTTTAGACATCGGAGCTGTGTTGAACAACATTGAAGACAGAGAGATATTAGAACAGATGACCAGAGGTTTTATTAAGATGTATTGAAGGCATGTATCGCTGCAAAGGTTTAGAGGAAGAGAGCATGAGGGCTTGGAGATAATTGAAAACTGATTGGTAATTTTAAAACTTGACTTGTTGACAAAGCAGAATTTGATACAAGTTTGTCTGTGAGCAGCAGAAATTTGGATCAGCACAACCTTACGCTGGGTGGAAGATGGGAAGCTGACCCGAAGTGAAAATTAAGTTTGTCTAAGGATTTAGTTATCCTTAGCCCATTACTTTCCCAGATTTCAGTCTACCACTGATTGCATGTTGATATATTTATAAAATGTTCTGTGGCATTTTCCTACACACCACACAACTCATCATTGTGTTTCTCTTCCAGGATTCTTCTTTTTGTTGTCAGGAGAATATTCAGTTGTCTTTGAAAGTATCTTACAGATTCTATTGAAATGAACATCTGTGGCACAGAATTTAAAAGTCAAAACCGCAAGTAGCAAAGTATTCCATAAACTGCAAATTTATACAGTAGTTTATTTATAGACCCCTTTTTACTTTCAAATGTTCCAATTTAACCAGCAGAACAGATCTATGCTTTAAACAAGATAAAAGGTTAATTTATTATACCATATTGTTGGAAGTTATTCAAGTATAAAAAGTGATTGTTAGTTATAAGCTGAAATACGAACACAGGGTTTAAAGTTAGGGTAAACATTAAACATGAAAGTAAAATCTGTCTAGGTTTTGCAGGCTTGATACTTACTTGAAGCTATTTCATCTAAAGTGAAAGGTTGAAACTTAGTGAAAATCAGCAGTTGTGTTGACTTCTGTAGTCAAATAGTTGGAGGTTGCACGTAAGTGAGCTGATTAAGGAGAGCAATTTCAAGTAGAGAGTAAAGGTCCCATCATCTTACTGGTTCTGCTGGTGCAAAGCTTGAATACTGCCTGGAATACTCACCAGCAGAACAGGATGGTTTTCAGGGCCCCTTTTCTCTGCAGCTCCTAGTGTCAGAAAGCTCAGTGCTCACCTGCTTCTCATAAGGACTTCAGCTGGAGGCTGCTGCTGTCTCTATACAGCCTCCTGAAATCTCCGTACCCCAAAAAGCTCCTTGATTCAGTTTTTAATCAGAATCAAACAAAATGACTGTAGATGTTTGCTCCACAACCAAGGACAATTACCCTGGAATTCCCTGGAGTGTATTTTTCTAATCTCCTGTGCTGCAGCAGTTTTTGACATTTCAGTGGATGGTCCTAAGATTATTTGTACTACTTTTAATGGTCCTTTGTGATTGATTCTTAATACAGTATATCCATCTGTCCACCTTTGGCTGCAGTGAAATGACAAGATGGGTCGTGCTACATTCCTCATTGACCACTGGAATCTGTTATGACTCTTCACAATCTAAACATCTTGATCAAGTGGAAGAATATTTTGTTGATGTACAGTGATGTATGACAGCGAGAGGATCTACCTGATCTGATCTCACTTGGTGTTTGTGTTTCTCCTGGATAATACAAATCCAGAAAGGTGGACTCAGTATGAAGGAAGGGAAAAAACAAAAAATGTCTATTGTTTGATGTCACTGCTGCATGCCTGGGATATAAATAGTGTTTATAAAGACTTAAGAGCTTTACATATATCTAACACACGCCCTCCTGCATTTAAGAGATCAGGAAAGGAGAAAGGAACCAATTAAAAATTATAGAGAAGGTTATTCTGAGGCCTTTATATTTTTGACTCCCAGTTCCATTATATGACCAAAAAAGCAAATATGAGGCTGAGTTTATGGAAATCGTAGCTTCTCTCTCTCTCTCAAATATGAGGCTATTTTGTGCGGTCCCGATGGTTATGTGCAGTATTTAAGCCGTATGGTTATCTCAGTGATGTCCTTCTATAGAACTGAAAGTAACAAAATGTGACATTTATAGTTCATTTCCTAAGTGTGGCTTATCGCCATTCCTTGCACTTGTTGCATACTATCCCATGCCTCTCACTGATTGTCCCACTTTCTACTACCTACATAAAAAACAATTCACACCATTTTACCCACTGCTGTACCTATTTGTGAAATTATAACAGTGAACATTTGCATATTTCCTCATTCACTGGGAGAGCTACCATTTTAGTAAAATTGGGACTAAGTACATTGATAGGGAAGGAGATCCCAGTCTTGAATTTGTTGCTGTGACTTCCACAATATTTTGTGTGGATTATTTTACCAAATAGAATGTGTGTTTTGTTCATGGTAGTGCCCCATTAACACACAAAAATACCTCAAGTTAAAAGACCTCCTAAGTTAAATTTCTGGAGTGTTCAATAGCAGCAACAGTCCATTGTCTCAGTCATCAGATTGATTTCTTTTTTGACATTATTGAAGAGCTGCCTCTTTCCCAGCTTCGTTTCAGCCAAATCTCTTGGGTTTTACCCAAAGAAGTCTATCAATCAGTGTTGTTATTCCTACAATTCACAAGAAATCAATAATTGTCTTAAAAGAGATAAAGGAGTATACATAATTATTTGTTGTATTGAATTTGTTTGTTGTTTTCTTGAATCTCTTTATTTGAGAATATTTATTTCTGCGTAGAGTTTATTTTTACCTGAATTGATCCTGTTTCAGAAGGATTGAAGTGTTTGTGAGACTTTTATCCCACACACTTAGATATAACATTCTGTTTGAATTAAGTTTGAAAATTTTATGGGGCACAGAGCCTAATGTGGCATGGTCAGTATTTAAGGATCTGAGATATTGGAGCAGAAAATTAACTTCTCTTTGGGGCATCATCTGATATTAGGAGAAAGTGAGGACTGCAAGTGGGAGGTTGAGGTGATAGGGTGGAACAGATCGGCACCTAAACACTCCACCTTCCTCTCCGACCTATCACCTTTCCCCACCCCCCACTTTCATCTACCTGTTACATTCCCAACTACCTTCCCCCCCCCCCTCCCTCCCATTTATCTCGCAGCCCCTGAGCCCCACAAGCCTCATCCCTAATGAAGGGCTTAGGCCTGAGACGTCGACTCACCTGCTCCTCGGATGCTGCCTGTGCTTTTCCAGCACCACACTTTTAAGAGCGAATCCCTTTAGTGTGGAAATAGGCCATTTTACCCAACAAGTCCACACCGACTTGCTGTGCTTTTCCAGCATCACAGTTTCAACCCACATCATCTGAAGTTATCCTTCTTCCCCTCCCGTGTTCCAAAATGTGATTCAGCAAAGCAAATAACAAATAAATACCAATAACCATCAGAACAGATCCCACTTTGTTACCCAGTTAGTCGAGGAAAGCTCCTACGATGTTTGCTGCCAAAAATCAAGATTTTACTTAATAGAGAAGGTTAACTGGTAATTTAGTTGAGGATTCCAAAGTTGGTTGGCAAATTGGTAGCAAAGAGACATTGAGCATTATCACTGGAAGAGCAAAGGGGAAAGTATTTTTCAAGAAAGTCACAGTGTTATTAGGATGGTATGCATTACTACAGTTAGGCCTTGAGGCAGTAATTCAATATTTGAAAGAAAGTTGGCTGAGTCTTTGAAAATGAAGAAAAAGAGAGGATATTGGCAAATGGATCACATAGACTGACAAGTCAGCACAGGCACAGTCGGATTTTCCAGGCTCCTGTGCAGTCTCCTTTTAGACTCCTGTGGAAAAAAAAATCTTGAATACAAAATAAAGTTCTCATACCTATGAGAAAAAATAAATAAGCAGTTAGAAATGAGGATTAGGTCTTATTAATTGCTCTTCATCTGCTCTTCACTTGCACACATGCTTAAAACTACAATATCTTTGCTCTTTAGTTTTACACCACATTTTGTTATTTGCCGTGTTTATGTCTTTACTGAGCTACGTTTGCAACTAATTATAGACTTGAACCTTTAAATCACTGTTCACTCACACCACCTAATATCTTGGCTAGAACACATATTCTCATTGTTGTTTATCACCCAGTTTTATAGAAATGAAATCGCTCGTTCTGCTAACTTGATAAGTATTTCTAAACTCTTTTATCTACGCTGTTTGCCAAATTTCCAACTTTTGTGTCATCAGTGGATTTTGAGAATCTGGTCCTGCTGCACTTCCAGCTGTAAATGCTACAATCCAACTGGCCCATTCCCAAACTCACAACTACAGGCAATTGGCAAATGCTGCATCCAAACATGCCCCATTGCTCCCCACCCCTCAACACCCTGGCTCCAATTTCCATCCTCTCCAGGAGTGAAGCTCTGACCTGTACCCATTGTACTCTGTGGTCTTTTGTGTCCACCTAAGGAGGCTGATGGGGCCTCCGTTTTGAGATTGATCCTCAGCATAGCAACTCCAAATGCATGGTACTGCCTAGGTGATACACTGGAGGGGGCCTGAATTCACAAATTTATGATTCAGCGTTAACTATTCTTTGTGGAACAATGGCTGGCATTTTTGAGAAGATTCTGGGTTAGTGGTGCTGGAAGAGCACAGCAGTTCAGGTTGCCTCTTCCAGCACCACTAATCCAGAATCTGGTTTCCAGCATCTGCAGTCACTGTTTTTACCATTTTTGAGAAGATGTCCATGCATGGAGCAATCTCTGCAATCTGTGCCAATGGCATTTGAAGTTTTTGCAGTTCTCAATTATTGTGTAACAAAAGTTGAAAAAGTTCAAACTCTGCAGGTCTAGTAGCATCTGTGCAGAGAAATGCAGGGAGGTGACGGCCTAGTGGTATTTTCACTGGACTGTTAATCCAGAGAGTGTGATAATGTTCTGGGGATGGGGGTTTGAATGCTGCCACAGCAGATACTGGAATTTGAATTCAATAAAAAATCTGGAATTGAGAGTGTAATGATGTCTGTTGTCAATTGTCGGAAAACCCTATCTGCTGCTTCGCTGTGAAGAAGGCATACAGTGTGTTAGGTTTTATTGGTGAAAGATTGCGTTCTGGAGCCTCAATATCATCCTGCAACTGTGCAAAATGCTAGTGCAGCCTCACTTGGAATATTGTATACAGTTCTGGTCCCCATATTTCGGGGAGGATGTGGAAGCATTGGAAAGGGTACAGAGGAGATTTACCAGGATGTTGTCCGGTCTGCAGGGAAGGTCTTATGAGGAAAGGCTGAGAGACTTGGATCTGTTCTCATTGGAAGGAAGAAGTCTAAGAGGGGATTTGATAGAGGCATACAAGATGATCAGAGGATTAGAGAGGGTAGACAGTGAAAGTCTTTTTCCTAGGATGATGACATTAGCTTGTATGAGGGGGCATAACTACAAATTGAGGGGTGATAGATATAAGACAGATGTCAGACGCAGGTTCTTTACTCAGAGAGTGGTAAGGGCTTGGAATGCCCTACCTGCTAATGTCAACACAGCCACATTAGGGAGATTTAAACAGTCCTTGGATAAGCACATGGATGATGATGGGATAGTGTCGGGGGACAAGCTTAGATTAGTTCACAGATTGGTGCAACATTGAGGACCAAAGGGCCTGTTCTGTGCTGTATTGTTCTATGTTCTATGTTCAGTAATGTTCTTTAGGGAAGGAAGCTGCCATCCTTACCTGGTCTGGCCTACACGTGACTCCAGACCCACAGCAATGTGCTTAACTCTTAAGTGCCTTGTGAGCAATTAGGGATGGGCAATAAATGCTGCCTAGTCAGCTACACCCTCATTCCATGAATGAATAAGAAAAAAACAAGATTAATGTTTCAGGTCCAGTGACCCTTCTTCAGACCCATTGTGTGGCCTGGTGTCCTTAAGGCTGACTCTGGGAACATTTTGAATGTAATTCAACTCATTGTTCACACGTGCTGGAGAGGTCACAGATAACGACTTTAACAATGCCAGCAACTTTGTTTCTTTGACATTAAACAACACCTGTAAAAGGATTATCAAACAATTCTACAGATTGGCCCACCACTCTCCAAATCCAGGCAGTTATCAGTGGCATTTGTTGCTATCTGGGCCCCTGCCCACGAAGTAACTCCAAAGAGAATTTATTTTCTTCATATCCAGCTGCTGTGTAGCACAAAATCATGCAAACTATCCTGGGAGTTCTTACAACTCCTTAACTCTAAACAGGTCACCTCTGCACACCATAATGTGGAAGAAATACAGAACGGCGAAACAATGAAGATTATGGAACTGGAATACAACAGGAATACTAATTGACCACTAGGATCTCACTGTATGGGCTTGCATATGAAGCGTAGTCACTTGGGTCAATGCAGGAGAATACCTGAGGACCCGAACTCTGCCTTCAGTCAGTATCTTGATTTAAAATAAGAGAATAGCAGTGTTCAGGTTGACATAAATAAGGATGTTGTAGTATGAGGTGTATGATTTATATATATTTTACTTTACTGTAGAGCTTGGATTTGAGTTATTGGTATGTGGATTTTTACTTGTGTGTCTGAAAGGGATGGAAGATGAGTACTCCTTCAGCCTTGGTGATTTCAGTAGGAAGACAGTGTATTTCTGGTATGTCGTGGGCTTCTGTTTTTGTTGGGTCAGTCTTTAGACAAAAAAGGTCAACAGTTTTACCTTGGGCTTTTGTTTCAGAAAGCCCGAAATTGATTTTTGTTTTGTTTTGATTCGGGGAAGCACCCATAATGTGGAAAGAAGCTTTCAGGTTTTAGTTTGACAGCTTTGCAGATGAGTTGTGTGAAGCTGGATGTGTAAAAGCAGTCGATCCTGGTGAAAACAGATGGTTTCAATTGTTCCGTGTAGGCAATTGAATTTGAAAGCTCTGGACCAGAAGTGTTTACGTCAGAACTCTTGAAGGGGTTTAGTGTGTACGTGGGCCAGATAACAGTCAGGTCAAAAAAGCTGAGGTTAATGGTATTAAAGGAACTGTAGCCACACATGCACAAATTGTTTGAGGTGGCAAGGGAGTTTGAGGAAATTTAAAGATAATATGGGAAGGAGAAAGTGAGGACAGCAGGTACTGGAGATCAGAGTAGAGAGGTTGTGCTGGAAAAGCACAGCAGGTCAGGCAGCATCCGAGCAGCAGGAGAATCAACGTTTCGGATAGATGATGAAGGGCTTAAGCTTCAACTGCCCAAAATGTTGATTCTCCTGCTCCTCAGATGCTGCCTGATCTGCTGTGCTTTTCCAGCACCACGCTCTCGACTCATATATTATGGGAACCCAAGCATTGGGTACAAAGAACCTTTGCTTCAACCTTGTCTGAAACATTGTGCTTGGTTCTGGGCATTATCTTCAGGAGAATGTGAAAACCTTTAGACAGGGTTCAGAAAGAGTGAGAAGTGTTTGACCAGGGATGAGGCACTTGCTTGTTGTGGATAGATTGAAGAAGCTGGAATCGTTTTTGGAGGACAGTAACTTCAAAGGAGAATCAGTTTGAAATTCTCAAAATCATAACTCGAGACACAATAGTGAGAAAGAGTGAAGAATCATTTGGAGGTGATTGGATATTATCCAGGGAATGTCTAGGATCTGGAATGTGCAATCTGGGAGGATGTGGTGGTGGAGTCAATTGTGACTTTCAAAAAGGAATTGCAAAATAATCTGAAGAAAAAACCTTTGAAGGATTAGGGGGAAAAGGACAAAGGCCAGGAATAGCTGGAAGAACTAGTGTGGACTTGGATTCAATTAATTCTTCTAAGTTGTGGCTATTCTGAATTGGAATATTAAATCTGTAATTATTTCCTCTTTAATGTTTTGTCAATGTGTTCACATACATTACAAAGTTAATGTTATCTTTTCCTTCTCTATGCCCTAACCTGTTCTCTTATACCAAGTGAACCGGTGAAGCTTTAGGAATTGACAATATTGTGCTAAAATTTAAAAATTTTGAAGGTACAGCATCTGGAAGCCTGAAACAAGTAATGCTTGGAATACAGAGAGAATGCATTAGGATCTGCAAAGGGCGAAACTGCCTTGCAATGATTCCGATCTGATTTGCTGTCTGGTTTGAGGAGTTTTTTTCTGAAGAATGGCAGTTACCCAAAATGATGTGATCTCTCCTTTCTATTGTTAGGTGTTGATTGATCTCTCTAATTTCAGTTACGGGTTAAAGCACAGCAGGTTAGGCAGCATCCAAGGAACAGGAAATTCGACGTTTCGGGCCAGAGCCCGTTTCCTGATGAAGGGCTCTGGCCCGAAAAGTCGAATTTCCTGTTCCTTGGATGCTGCCTGACCTGCTGTGCTTTAACCAGCAACACATTTTCAGCTCTGATCTCCAGCATCTGCAGACCTCACTTTTTACTCTAATTTCTGTTACCCAACTTTTCAATGTCTATCATCCAATCTGAACATTTCAAACTGAAACCAGGCTCCCAGAAGGGACCCCACTTCAGAACCATGCATTGTCACCAAGGTGTGACCACCAAAGGAACTGAAGAAAGCTTTTCTCTCTCCCCCTTCTCTTAACCGTCCACATCTTATCCTCCAGGGCACTCTGCAGAGAAACATATTGCCCCTGAGCATCTTAGCTAAAACTTGATCTTGTTGTTGGGAGTGTGCAAATATGAGAAGTTACAGTAGGCAATACCAGACAGAGCCAGAAATGTTGGCACTCTTCCAACTTAAAAGATACTGTGGTAATTTTCATACTTGATACTGGTTCAGCGGAGACAAATGCATTCAGTATGCACAAGGGATTAAATTTGACACCTCCTTTAGCTTACCATTACAATGTAACACTATTCAAGTTCTCTTGAATATCCAATTTGAAGTTCACTCTTGTAATGGTATTAAAATATCTGCATAGAATGGGTGGGAATTAGCAATTCAGCTGTCGGAGTTTACAGCTAAAAGATCAGCGGGACCACTCTGCAATTGGTAAGTAATTGCTTTAGGATATGGGTTAAAATGTACCTGTCGGACAAGATCATTTGTAACTTGATAAATAGAGATTCTCCCATCAGCATAAGTAAATTAAAGCAACAATTAAGATTTCATCATGAATCTATTTACTTATTGTAATGAGGCTTATCATTGTGCGAACTGAATGAGGTACATTGTTATGTTGTAGTCAGATTACAAGCAGCAAAGGACAATGCAGCCTTCCACTAAATAGCTCAAAAGTCAGGGGAGTGCAGCATAAAGCAACTATTGTCTTCCTATCGACACTGAAACAATTTTATCTTTTTGAATTTTTTCTAAACTTGGTCCTTGAAATATCTGGAAAATTACAGGCCTTTTAACTGTGTATTGTACTAGTAGGTGTCTCAATGCAAGAAATACCGAGGAACACTTGATTAACACATTAAGAACTGACCTTGCGTCAGTAATGAGCTATATTTTGTCACTTTAATTTTTGCTTTGCTTTGTTTGGTCTATTTTATATCACTGGTTGTTCTAGTTTGTTTTCAACTGATCATTTTCATGAAGTATCTAACTATGTATGTACTTAATCATTTGGAAGATTATAGTTTGTTTGTTATTGTTTAAAATCAAGGCTGGAAAATTAACACACCGTGCTTTAGTGTATGGGGTTCAGTGTGTTGGATGCAATTGTACATAAATGAGAAAAATTGGAATAGGTCTGTTTTTTTCCTGAAATTTATGCATTAATGAAATTGCAGAAATGTGATTTCTGATAATTCAGCTTGCTTGTGGGTTAGTTGTAATTAAAAATAGGCACTTTTTTGTTCAAAAAAAAGTGGACTTTTGTTCAAAAAAGTCCAGCAACAATCTGTTTAGTAACTTGAAATTAGTATTTATTGCTGTATCACCACTGAAATTACTTTGGAAGCATAATAGAGTCATAAGAGTCATAGAGATGTACAGATGTACACAGAGGGTGGTACGTGTATGGAATGAGCTGCCAGATGATGTGGTGGAGGCTGGTATAATTGCAACATTTAAGAGGCATTTGGATGGGTAGATGAACAGGAAGGATTTGGAGGGATATGGGCCGGGTGCTGGCAGGTGGGACTAGATTGTGTTGGGATATCTGGTCGGCATGGACGGGTTGGACATGACTCTGTGACTCTAATTTGGAATGATTAAATTAGAAGGAACATCCTTTCGGTGATTTCAGTCCACCCCTCCTAGAAACTGTCCATGTTCAGGAGGAACATTATTGGAGTAGCAGTAAAGCTGGTCGCCCCATGACCCTGCTCTGTCGTTCAGTGTGATCATGGCTGATCCTCTGCTTCGGACCCTCCTTCCTCCCTATAGCCCATAGTCTGCTGACAAATCAAAAAGCTGTCAATCTCAGACATTCATTTTCAATAATGGAGCATTTGGAGATGCAGGGCCAGATGATATGGTGTTCCTGCAGGATGTGGGAGCTGGTAGACCCCATTGTGGTTCATAGTGACCATATCTGAAACAGGTGCTGGTTGCTTGAGGAACTCTGGCTCAGTTTTGATGACCTGGAATCTGAGCTTCAAATACTACAGCACATCAGGGAGGGGGACAGTTACCTGGAAGCTGTGTTTCAGGGGGTAGTCATACAGAATCCGTAAAGTAAGGAAACAGACCATTTGGCCCAACAAGTCCACACTGACCCTCCAAAGAGCATTCCACTTGACTAATGCACCTTACCTACACATCCCTGAACACTATGGGTAATTTATCATGGCCAATTCACCTAACCACTGAACATCTTTAGACTGTGGGAGGAAACCGGAGCACCTGGAGGAAGCCCACGCAGACACGGGGAGAATGTGCAAACTCCACACAGACAGTCGCCCAAGGCTGGAATGAAACCACGTAGACAAGAGGTCTTGTCTGGGGAAATATCAGGAGTTAGGGGCAAAATTAAAGAACAGAACTTGAAAAGTTATAATTTCTGGATTATTACCTGAGTCTCATGCAAATCAGCAAAGAGATAAGAAAGTTAGGGAAGTAAACACATGGCTAAAGGAATAGTGTTGGAATGAGAGATTCCACCTTGTGGGGACTGACCTCAGTATTGAGACAGGAGGGAATCAGAACAGAAATGCGGAGACATTTCTTCAGCCAGAGGGTGGTGGGCCTGTGGAATTCATTGCCTCAGAGTGCAGTGGAGGCCGGGACGCTAAGTGTCTTCAAGGCAGAGATTGATAGATTCTTGATGTCACGAGGAATTAAGGGCTACGGGGAGAATGCGGGTAAGTGGAGTTGAAATGCCCATCAGCCACGATTGAATGGTGGAGTGGACTCGATGGGCCGAATGGCCTTGCTCCCACTCCTGTGTCTTATGGTCTTATGGGCCTGAACTGATGTGGGGCCAGGTCTCTAAATTGTGTGGGCACAGAACTTTAAATCGGTTAAAGGGGAGGTGACTCAGGAGAGGCTATTAATGTTTCCAGGACAAGTAGAAGGGGCTGGGGTTGCCTTGTTTGCGAGAAATGAAATGAAGTTGTTGGCAAGAAGTGATTTTAGGGTTGGAAGGTGTAGAATCTGTGGGTAGAGTTGAGGAATTACAAAGGAAGAAAGACACTGATGGGAGTTATGTACAGGTCTCCTAGCTGAAGAGACATAGAGATCCATAATACAGAAACAGACCCTTCAGTTCAACTCATCCATGCCGACCAGATATCCAACCTAATCTAGTCCCATTTGCCAGCACTTGGCCCATATTGCTCTAAACCCTTTTTATTCATATACCCATCCAGATGCCTTTGAAATGTTGTAATTGTATCAGCCTCCACCACTTCCTCAGGCAACTCATTCCATACACACATCACCTTCTGTGTGAAAATGTTGTCCCTTTTATATCGTTCCCCTCTCATCTTAAATGTATGCCCTTGAGTTTTCAACACCCCTAGCCTAGGAAAGACCTTGATATTCACACTATCCATGCCCCTCATGATTTTATAAACTTCTACAAAGTCACCACTCAGCCTCAGACGTTCCAGGGAAAATAGCCCTAGCCTATTCAGCCTCTCCGTATATCTCAAACCCTCCAACCCCAACAAAGTCCTTGTAGTCAGGATGTGGGGCATAAAATAAATAGAAAAGGCATGTAAATAAGGCACCATTACAATAACCATGGGGGCCTTCAATATGCAGGTGGTTGGGATGAATCCAAGAAAAGGAATTGTGAAAAATCTGCAAGATGTGTTTTTTTGGAGCATCGTTTGATAGAGCCCCCTAGAGAACAGGCAATTCTGGATTGGGTGATGGGTAAGAGGCAGGTTTGATTAAGGAGCTTAAGATGAAGGAGAATTAAGGGGGCAGTGACCATTTCATGATAGAATTCACTCTGCAGTTTGTGAGGGAGAAGCTGGAATCAGATGTCACAAGATTACAATTGAGTGAAGATAACCACAAAGACATGAGGGAGCAGCTGGCCGGAGTTGATTGGGAGAGGAGTCTTGCAGGGAAGATGGGGGAGTAGCAACAGCAGGAATTTCTGGGCTAATTCAGGAGGATTGGCAGAAATCCATCCCAATGGAAAAGAAACATATTGCTGGGAGAGTGAGGCAACTGTGGCTGACAGGGGATATCAGGCACAGCATAAAAACAAAAGAGTAAGTGTACAATGTGGTGAAGATGATTGGGAAGCCTTTAAAAACTAGCAGAGGATAACAAAAAAAGCAATATAGAGTAAGAAGGTTTAAGAGTAAGCTAGCTAGTAATATAAGAAAAACTGTAGTAGTTTTGTTTAAACATAGGTAAGAGAAAGGTATGAGGGTAATGAGGATTGCTGCAAGTGAGGCTGGAGAATTCATAATGGGGAACAAAGAAATGGCGGTGAGACTGAAATGTATTTTACATCAGTTTTCACAGCGCAAGACACCACCAGTGTACCAGTACTTCGAGAGAGTCAGAGGCTGAGGTGAGTGCATTGGTCATCACTAAGGAGAGGCTGAAGGGTCTGATAGTTTAAATCACCTGGAGCAGATAGACTACATCCAGAGTTTTGTAAGAGATAGCTGAAGAGATTGTGGAGACATTTGTGATGATCCTTCAAGAACGACTGCAGTCAGGGAGGGTCCCAGAGGACTGCAAAATGGCTGACCCCTGTTTAAGAAGGTAAGGAGGCAGAAGACAGGAACTGATAGGGTAGTTATCTTAACCTAAGTTATTGGTAAGATTTTGGAGTCCATTATTAAGGATGAGATTGTGGAGTACTCAGAATTATATGGTTAAAATGGGGCTGAGTCAGCATAGCTTCATCAAGGGGAGGTCATGCCCTATAAATCTATCAGAATTCTTTGGCTAAATTGCTCATTACCTCCTCAAAGGAGAGCCGGTAGGCGTGATTTATTTCAATTTCCAGAAGACCTTTGATAAGTTGCAGCAAAGGAGTTGCTAATTAAGATAAGAGCCCATGGTGTTAAGGTCAAGGTACTGGCATGGATAGAGGATTGGCTGACTGGCAGAAGGTAGAGGGTGGGGATAAAGGGGACTTTTTCAGGATGGCGATGACCAGTAGACAGGGAAGGTGATGACTTAGTGGTTTTATCACTGGACTCTTAATCCAGAGATCCAGGTAATGTTCTGGAGACCTGGGTTTGAATCCTGCCATGGCAGATGGTGGAACTTGAATTCAATAAAAATCTGGAATTAAGCATCTGTGGATGACCATGATCCCATTGTCGATTTTTGGGAAAACCCCATGTGGTTCACGAATGTCATTGATGGAAGAAAAAGCCACCCTTACCCGGTCTGGCCGACATGTGACTCAGACCACAGCAACCTGGTCGACTCTTAACTGCCCTCTGGACAATTCGGGATGGGTAATAAATGCTGACCTAGCCAGTGACCCATCTCCCCCCACCATCCCCCAAATGAATAAAACAAAAAGTTCCACAAGTGTCAGTGTTGGGACCACAACGATTCACGTTATACATTAACAATCTGGATAAAGGAACTGAGGGCATTGTTGCTAAGTTTGTAGATGACACAAACAAAGATGGAGGGAGAAGCAGTGTTGAGAAAGCGGGGAGGCTGCAGAAGGACTTGGACAGGGCCATTTGGCAAGCTATGAGAATGGGTAAGAGGTGGCAGACAGAATACAATGTAGAAAAGTATGAGGTTATATACTTTGGTCGGAAGATGAGGCTTAGAGATTTTCAAAATGGGGAAAGGCTTCAGAAATCTGAAGCACAAAGCAACTTAGGAGTCCCCTCGTTTTCTTAAGGTTAACATACAGGTTCAATTTGCAGTTAGAAAGGCAAATGCAGCGTTTGCATTCATTTTGAGAAGGGGCTGGAATACAACAGCAGAGATGTACTGCTAGGGCTGTATAAGATTGTGGTCAGACCTCATTTGGAATATTGTGAGCACTTTTGGGCCCCATATCTGAGGAAGGATGTGATAGCCTTGGAGGGGTCCAGGCGAGGTTCACAAAAATGATCCAGAGATGAAGGGGTTGTCATATGAGGACTGTGGGTCTGCACTCGATGGAGGTTATAAAGATGAGGGTCACAGAATACCAGGAGGCCTGGATAGAGTGGATGCAGAGAAAGTGTTTCCACAAGTAGAAGGGACACAGCCTCAGAGTGAAGAGATGACACTTTAGAACTGAGATGAGGAACTTCTTCAGCCAGACAGTGATGAATCTGTGGAACTCATTGCTGATTAAGACTGTGGGGGCCAAGTCATTGAGTGTAGTTAAGATGGATATGCAGAGGTTCTTGATTGGCAAGGCGATCAAGGGTTACAGCGAGAAGGCAGGAGAATGGGGTTAAGAAACAATTCCTGATGAAGGGCTCTGGCCCGAAACGTCGAATTTCCTGTTCCTTGGATGTTGCCTAACCTGCTGTGCTTTAACCAGCAACACATTTTCAGCTCAGTTAAGAAACATATCAGCCATGATTGGATGGTGGAACAGAAATAATGGGCTCAGTAACCTAATTATTATGGTCTTACGGTCAATCAGACAACAAAACTATTTATGCATCCTCTGTTTTCTGCAGTCAGTAAATTTTCTATCCATGCTAATATGTTACCCCCTTATGTCATGCGCTTTTATTTTCTGATATGTCCCTTGTGGCATCTTAACATATGCCCTGTGGAAATCTGAGTACAGTACACCTCTAGGCTTCGCTTTACCTACAGAACATTTTTCTCCTTTCAACAGTTTTACTCCTTTACTCCAATAAACTGGATAAACGTGATTTTCCTTGATGAAACCAGGCTGATTTCTCTTGGTTACACTTGAGTTTTTCTCGGTACCCAGCTTTCAACTCTTCAATTGTCATTCTAACATCTTCCCCAAGACCAGCATCAAGCCAACTGACCCCTAGTTTTATGCTTCCTTCCTGAATGGAGAGGTTACATTTGTACTTTCCAGTCTGATGGAAACTTTTCAGAATCTTGGGGAATTTTGCAAAATTAACATGAATGTATTTACTCATCAGTCACCTTTCCATGACCCGAACCCTAGTATGAAGTTCACCAGGACATACATTGACATCCTGCAGTACCACTGTAATTGCAGCAAGTTCCTTTGTCCTTTTCATCTCCAGATTTTCAGCTGATTTCCAGAACGTTTTGTAGAGCGAAACTGAAGCTGAATATTTCTTAATGTCATTTGTCATTTCCTTCCTGTCTATTAACTGCAGTATTATACTTTGGTTAGGTAAAAACAAGGACTGCAGATGCTGGAAACCAGATTCCAGATTAGGGTGGTGCTGGAAAAGCGCAGCAGGTCAGGCAGCATCCGAGGAGCAGGAAAATTGACATTTTGGGCAAAAGCCCTTCATCAGGATTATTCCTTCATCAGGATTATTCCTGATGAAGGGCTTTTGCCCAAAATGTCAATTTTCCTGCTCATCAGATGCTGCCTGAAGTGCTGAGCTTTTCCAGCACCGCTCTAATCTAGCATGTTGTACATTGGTCAGCTGTAATTAAAGATGCTGGATTATTGAAGTCCATGCTAGGTTTCTTTTATTACAAGGTTTGTATAGAAGACAATGTCACATATTCAATCATTGTTCTTTGGTCTTTTTGGGGATGTAGCGATGACTTTGCAGGTGATAATATGACCATGGCATTCATTTCTTCAGCCTGAGCTGAGTTGTATTCTCGCTGAAATTTCTCAAAGACATGAATAGATCATTGGGTATGTGTTATCTTTGTTAGCTGTCTGAGAAACTGCTGCTAGAATTGGCAGAGGAGAAATATTAAGGCTCCTGTAAGTGTCTTTAAAGTAATAAACTGCAGTAATTGTCTATAATTAATAAACAATTTGCAATTTGATCCCTGCAAATATGGCACTGAGTTTTACATGAGGTGTGTTAAAAATTGTTTTAAAGCAGAAAGTTATTGTGTTGACTCTTATATAAGATTTATTTTTAAACAAGCATATATTTACCATCTTTATTAAATGTACTTAGACATAGAGACCAAAAATAACGTTTCTAAGTTGCGGATGCTATAAAACGAGGTGGGACTGGAAGTTTTGAGGAGGACATAAAGTGTTTGCAAGAAAATATAGGCACACGGTGTCTGTGCAACAAGGTGACAGGTGGGGAGTAGTTAGAGGAAATCCAAATGTGGATAATTCAAAGAGAAAAGTTTCTTGAAAAGGGTTCAGCCTGTTAATTATCAATGTTCAGACAGTACAAGGAATGCAAGAAGTTAGCATGCAAATAAATAATTTAATGCAATTAGAGTACAATTAAAAAAGACTTGCTACAATTATGCCAAGTTTGGATGAGACCACACTGGAGTACTATGCAGATGGTTGGTTCCTGTATCTGAGGAAGGACATACTTACCATGGATGGTATTCAGCCAAGGTCCGCTAGATTCCCCAATAGAAAACAAGAGTCAGTATAAATGCGTCACTTTTGGGTTGCTCAGACACATTGAGTGAAGTGCCATAAGGATCGGTGCTGGGCCCTTGACTATTTACAAACGACATTAATGATTTGGATGCAAAGATCTAATGGATGATCACTAACTTTGATTATAATACCAAGATAGTTGGAAAGTAAGTTGTAATGAGGACAGAGGAGGCCTGGAAAGGGATCTCGATAGGCTAAGTGAATGGACAATGCGGGAAAACGTGAATTTGTGCATTTTGACAGAAAGAATATTAAAGCAGCACATTATTTAAACAGAGAGAGATCACGGAACTCTGTGCTACAGAAAGGTCTGCATGTGTGGGCACATGAATTTCCAAAAGAAGTATTTGGATCCAGCAAGTGTTTAGGGAGATGAATGAAATGTGTGTATCTATGGCAAGGTGCTGGAATATAAAGTATTTTGCTGAAGTTGTCGAAGGCATTTGTGAGACTGTGCACAATTTTGATTTCCTCAGTTAAGGAAGGACATAATCACATCTGAAGGTCCACTCTGTTTCCTGATGTTAGTGTTTTATCTCAAGGGGAAAGTTCGGACAGATCCAGCCAACAGTTTTGGGGAATTCAGACTGGAGTTTAGAAGAATGAGAGGTCATCTTATTTAAACAGACAAGTTCCTGAGGGAATTTGACAGGATGGATACGCAAAGGATGTTTTCATTTGTGAGAGAGCTAAGAACTGTAAGGGATCTCTCATTTGAGACAGAAAGAGCAGGATTTTTTTTCCCTGAGATGATTGAGAGTCTATTGAACTCTCCTCCTCAGGGTGAAGGAGGCAAGATCCTTGAGTATGATTAAGGCCGAGCTGGAAAGGGTCTTGATTAACAAAGATATTGAAAGGTTTTGGGGATTTGGTTTGAATACCACAATGAGATCAGCCATGGCATTAATGAAAGGGGCCATGGGGCCAGCTCCCATTCCGAAATTGTATGTTAACCTTTTTGTATGGCTCTGTGTCATGCCTGGGATGAGAGAATTGGGCAGTTTGAAGAGGCTGAGTAAGATTGACCTTCTCGAGTTCAGAAAACCAGGAGGTGAACTCATGATACACACATTTCTAAAAAGCCCTGACAGATGCACAGATGATGCTTTCCCCGAGTAGGAATTGTGAAACTGCAAGGCACAATCTCAGGATAAAAGATGAGTTATTTAGGACTGAGCTGAGGGAGGGTTTGTTCATTCAGTGGGTTATGAAATCTCTGTCCCACAGGTTCATGAATGACCGTAAGACCATAAGATGTAGGAGCAGAATTAGGCCATTTGATCATCTCAACCTTGCTCGTTACATCCTCAAAGACTTTGAACAGATTTGTCAGGCATGACCTCCTCTGATGAAGCCATGCTATCTCAAATCCAAGTCGTGAGAGCTCAAGAGGATTGTACAGAAAAAGAAAGTTCATCTGTGAAATGTTCTCATTACACATTGCTATTGATCAAAAATGAAGATAAACGAGCCAGTAATATTAGAAATGATAGTAAAAGTTTCTGCCAATATATAAGAAACAAAAGTAGAGATTGGGCTGCTCCAAATTGATGCTGGAAGGCTAGTGCTGGGAGATAAGGAAATAGCTGAAGAACTTAGTAAATACTTTGTGTCAGTCTTCACAGAGGAAGCCATGAGTAATATCCCAACAATTAAGGAAAGTCAAGAGGCAGAGTTGAGTATGGTAGCCATTACAAAAGAGAAAGTGCTTGAAAAGCTAAAAGGTCTAAAAATTGATAAATCTTCTGGCCGTGAGGTGCTGCATCCTAGAGTTCTGAGGGAGGTGGCTGAGGAAATAGCGGAGGCATTGGTTGTGATCTTTCAAAATCGCTAGAGTCAGGGAAAGTCGCAGATGATTGGAAAATTGCTGTTGTAACCCGCTTGTTCAAGAAAGGATCAAGACAAAAGATGGAAAATCATAGGCCGATTAGTCTAACCTCGGTTGTAGGTAAAATTCTAGAATCCATTGTGAACAGTGAGATTTCTAAATTCTTGGAAATGCAGGGTCAGATTAGAACAAGTCAGCATGGATTTAGTAAGAGGAGGTCATGCCTGACAAATCTGTTTGAATCTTTTGAAGAGGTAACAAGTAGGTTAGACCAGGGAAACCCAGTGGATGTTGTTTACCTAGACTTCCAAAAGGCCTTTGATAAGTTGCCTCATGGGAGGCTGCTGAGTAAGGTGAGGGCCCATGGTGTTTGAGGTGAGCTACTGGTATGGATTGAGGATTGGCTGTCTGACAGAAGGCAGAGAGTTGGGATGAAAGATTCTTTTTCGGAATGGCAGCTGGTGACAAGTGGTGTCCGACAGGGTTCAGTGTTGGGGCCGCAGCTTTATATATTAATGATCTGGATGAAGGGACTGGGGGCATTCTGGTGAAGTTCTTAGATGATACAAAGTTAGGTGGACAGGCAGGTAGTTCTGAGGAGGTGAGGAGAATACAGAAAGATTTAGACAGTTTGGGAGAGTGTCCAAGAAATGGCTGATGAAATTCAATGTGAGCAAATGTGAGGTCTTGCACTTTGGCAAAAAAAACACAGGCATGGACTATTTTCTAAACGGTGAGAAAATTCACAAAGCCAAAGAACAAAGGGATCTGGGAGTGCTAGTACAGGATTCTCTAAAGGTTGATTTGCAGGTTGAGTCCGTGGTAAAGAAAGCAAATATAATGTTGTCATTTATCTCAAGAGTGTTGGAATGTAAAAGCAGAGATGTGCGACTGAGAATTTATAAAGCTCTGGCTAGGCCCCATTTGGAGTACTGTGTCCAGTTTTGGGCCCCACACCTCAGGAAGGACATACTGGCACTGGAGCGTGTCCAGTGGAGATTCACACGGATGATCCCTGGAATGGTAGGCCTTACATACGATGAATAGCTGACGATCCTGGGATTGTATTCATCGGAGTTTAGAAGGTTGAGGGGAGATCTAATAAAAACTTACAAGATAATGCATGACTTAGAAAGGATGGATGCTGGGAATTTTTTTCCATCAGGCAGGGAGACTAGGACACATGGGCACAGCTTTAGAATTAGAGGGGGTCAATTTAGAACGGAAATGAAGTGAGATTTCTTCAGCCAGAGAGTGGTAGGCCTGTAGAATTCATTAGGTAAAAGTGAGGACTGCAGATGCTGGAAACCAGAGTTTGGAATGTAAAAGCATTCTAAACTGTGGAATTCATTGCCACAGAGTGCAGTGGAGGCCGGGACGTTAAATGTCTTCAAAGCAGAGATTGATAAATTCTTAATCTCGCAAGGAATTAAGGGATATAGGGAGAGTGAGGGTAAATGGTGTTGAAATGACCATCAGCCATGATTAAATGGCGGAGTGGACTTGATGGGCCAAATGGCCTTACTTCCACCCCTATGTCTTATGGTGTTATGATGTAGCCTGTGGAAGCCAGGTCAACCAAAAGTTAATCATGGTGGCCTTACAGCTGTTCTTCAGGCCTTGGATGTGTACATAAGTGAAGCCAAACAGGACAGTATCCAAAAGTTTCAGAATAATTGGATGTTGAAACATGAGAAAATGTGCTTAAGTGGTGGAAATATGTAAGCATCCTCACTTTCAGTTTTATTCTAATAGGAGATAAACACATGAAATGAACTTGATCAGAAAATTGTCAAAATATCATTTATTAAATGTGGGAAATCTAATGTTTATAAGGATGGTTACTTGTGAAATTGTGATGCCATAGTTAAGAGTGCAACTGATGAGACTGGAAGTGAGGAAGATTCCCGTGATGATGTTACAGCTTAAAAAAATAGACTTTAGAGGCAAATTATTCAGTGATTCAGATAGTGATCACAGTGGTTTGGAAGGATCTCTGTGTGATGTATTACTGTTTATTTGTGTTGATGTTTATATTCTGTTGAATGGTACAGATGGAATGTGCGCACTTTACCATATTAGAAAAAAAAGTTATAGGAATAGAATGAATTATTTCATGTTCATTT